>NC_057805.1:308631038-308653686 GCF_018294505.1 Triticum aestivum | reverse complement strand
AGTTAGGTTAGGTTAGTTAGCCTTTGCCGTCGGCCAAGCCTTTGCCGTCCGCTTTTTTTTATCTTTGCCGGCAAAGAGGGGGGCCGTTAAGTTTTTTCTAATCGGCTCGTTAGTGGGGGCCACCTCTCTCTTTGCCGTCAGCCAGCTGACGGCAAAGAATTGACAGATGGCAAAGACCTTCTTTGCCGTCTACCAGTTGTTTGCCATCTTGTCGTGGAATTGTCACGGCAGATGTCCTCGTGCAAGGACTTAGTCGTGGAGCCATCGCAGCTAGGAAGCTTAAAGGGGTTAAACGGGACAAGGGACACGATAATTATACTGGTTCGGCCCCTTACGGTGAAGGTAAAAGCCTACGTCCAGTTGAGGTGGTATTATTTAAGGTTTCGATGACCAGGGAGCTTAATCGCTATGCCTGGCTATCGATCTGTTGTCTCTCGTCCTAAACCGCCGCCGGGTCGTCCCTTTATATAGAGAGGTTGACGCCCCGGCGGCTCTCAGAGTTCCGGGCCGGCTTATAACAGTGTCCGGCCCGGACTTTTAACTATCCTAGCCTTACACTACAAGTCTTGCCATAACGGCGGTTCATCACTACGGGCCTTAAGCCGCCTCCGGGTCTTAAGCCCATTACTGACCCGCCTTCCGCAAGCTTGGTACCGGGCTTCACGTGACGATCATTATAACGTAACCCGGCCCCTCCTGGGCGGGTGACTCTAATGGTTATATCCTCAACATTAGGCCCCAGATTGATTTGAACCGGTTCACGTCAATCTTCAAAATCTTCCGGCTTCTGCTTGTGTAAAGGTTATAACCCGCCATAACGTCATCTTCTGGATTCTTGGTAACCTGCCATGACGTCATCTTCCATTAAATTCATTTTTTATTCTGTCATATCCCAACGGATCTTATCTTTAATGACCATCCCGAAAATCGAGGCGTTCTGCGACAAGATAATCATGTCTTCCGCCTCCTCTTTTCCCGCGCCCATTTACCAGCCGGCCCTTATAAATAGGCCTGGCCCATAGGTCTTCGTCACTCTTCCCCTCCATCGTCTTCCTCCTCCGACGCTCCAGAGCCCAAGCTCCGCCGCCGCCGCCGCGCACCTCGTCTTCACCGACCAAGGCCGCTGCATCAACCTGTCTTGACCAGAAACCTGCGGCACGCCTCCGCTGCCCATCAGCACCAGTAAGTCCTTGCCGTCCCGTACCTTAGATCCGCATTAGGGCTCGCAAGTTCTCTGTGTTCTTCGTAGTTCGTCGCGATTTCTTCACAGTTCCGCCACCAAGGTTCCTTTTGATCCAAAATGGTACAGACTCCCTGCGGTAGTAGTTTCTCACCCATTTTTATGCTAGTAGATCCCTTTTGTCCGCAAAAAGACCTCGTTTAGAGCTTATGAACTTCTCTGTATCAGCTTTTTAGGTCTAGAAAATTTTCCTTTCTAGACGATCGTTTGATCCAAAATAATCCCTGCAATCTGTGAAACTTGTTTGTGCAACACTTAGACAAAAAACTGCATCTGTTAACCATGGCGGCTCATATCGCCGGCTTAAAAGAGGCCATGCTTTGTGAAATTTTAGGCTCATCCATAATAGAGTTTTAAACAACTTGAACTGCTTATAATATCCACAGCGGCTTAGATAACCCGACACAATTAGCCATATATCATTAGGCCCCTTCATAAGCCGCCATCTTGAATACTGAACTGAAATCTTCCTCCGGCTTAAATTTGAACCGGAAATTTTCTTTTGTCATAGGCTTCCGTCATTCACAATGCCGCCCAAGGCTCCCAAGGCACCCATTACGTGCAACTGGGTGAGATCCAACGTTACTGATAATACCTTAGATGACTTCGTGAAGACGGGTTACCTGCCTAAGAAGGAGGTCATGTCCTATCGTGCCCCTGACCCGTCCGAAGAAAGACCTCAACCAAGAGACGGAGAGGTTGTTATATTTGCTGATCACATGAGCCGGGGTTTTGCACCTCCCAGCTCAAAATTCTTCAGAGATGTTCTGCACTTTTTCGATCTACGACCTCAAGACATTGGACCCAATTCCGTGTCGAACATTTGTAACTTCCAAGTGTTCTGTGAGGTGTACCTTGGAGAAGAGCCCAGCCTACTGCTCTTTAGGGAGCTGTTTTATCTGAACCGCCAGAACGAGTGTGCCAACGGGCCTAGCTTGGAACTTGGCGGAATTTCAATCCAACGATGGAGGGATTGCCTTTTTCCTTATGCTGAGCCACCAAGCCACC
Organism: Triticum aestivum; assembly: GCF_018294505.1. Taxonomy (NCBI): domain Eukaryota; kingdom Viridiplantae; phylum Streptophyta; class Magnoliopsida; order Poales; family Poaceae; genus Triticum; species Triticum aestivum. The sequence goes on along the minus strand of NC_057805.1, from coordinate 308,651,438 downwards.
CAAAAGACTGGAACCAGACATGGTTCTACTGCCAGGACACCTCTCCGGCTAACGAGAACCCTCTGCCCGGCTTTCGCGCCCTGCGTCTGGAGTCAAATCACCCCCTGCCAGACAAATTATCTCAAGCTGAGCGTCAACCACTTATCCCCACCATCAACAAGATTAAAGCTCTTCTGGGAAACGGCCTTAACGGCGTTGATCTGGTCCGGGTCTGGATTGCTTGGCGGGTGATTCCTCTAAGCCGCCGCCCCGGCTTAATGTGTGACTACACGGGCCGGAAGGATGATCCTCTTCGGCACAGCCCCAACGACTTACCTGAGGACGTCGTTGATGACATGAACAAGTCCCTTCTAAACGAGAGCTTAGCAGATTGCGGGAGGACAGGCTTAAGTCCCTTCTGCAAAGCTAACCCGGCTCCGGCGGTAAGATACTGATCTGAGCACCTTACTTTCCATTTTAACAATTTTCATCTTAACTTCAAGAAACCTTTGCTGTATTTTTCAGGCCAAAGATAAGTTCTGGAAGGTCAGGTATGACCATGAGGCTGCTAAAAAAGCCAGGAAGGTTAAAAAAGCCGCCAGGAGAGCCGCTCCCCGCAAGAAGGGGAGTAAGCCTAGCGCCTCAGACCTGCTTCAGTTGGATGACACCTCCGAGTCAGAGGTAGCCCTTGATTCTTTAGGCTCTTCTTTTGTTTTTTGTCTGTTTTTAACCACCTTATTGACACTGATTATCAGCAGGATGATACCGGAGTGAGTAACCCGGTGATTGAAGGGGTAACTATACTTTCCTCCGACTCGGAGCCCTTGCCAAGGCTGAAAGTCCGAAGAGTAACCCGGAAAGTAAGATTTTCACATCCTTTAGCTTATCAAGATCCTCAATTTATTTTGAAGCGACAGATTCATGAGAGCCGGAGGCAAACCCGGACCAACAAGGATGCAGACCTCTCCTCCGGCTTACCTGAAGCATCAAGGAAGCGCCGGACCGAGGTTATCTCCAACTTATATCCTTTTCATCCTATGGCGGGCGTCACTCGTCAACCACTCAATTCTTCTGATTCAAACTATCAGGAAACTTCACCTTCCTCCGGGGATTCCATGCAATCTAACTTGCCGGCTTTCAAGACCGCCCCCGGGTAATGATGATCAGCTTATTTTGTGCTTATCTTACTCATGTTTTTGCACTAACCTTTTGACTTTCAGTGCACAAGCAAAACTCAGCAAGAGGGCAAAGAAAAGTAACCCGGTCGAAGAGCCGGTCTTGACTGAACCCAACGCCTCTGCCTCTGAGCCGCCGTCTGCACCAGCTCCAGAAACCACCGCTCCAACTGAAGAACAAGCCGCGGAGGGTTTTGATAACCCGGAGATTCCCAGCCCAGCTCAACCGGCCGATGACCCGGATGTGGTGATTACCCGGACCGAATTTGTTGAACCGGGAAGACCCACCGTGCTGGCTAAGTGCTCTGCTAAGGAGGAACTTCTGGAACGCCGTAGAGCCAGGCTGGACATTACTAACTATGCCAATCTGAGCATTGGAGATATTGTCGCTGGTTATATTGGTCAAGTGCACAACAGCCGGGACTTGGAAATTGACATGGTGAAGCAGATACAGCAAAAATCTGAGGTACAACTCGCTTGCTTACTCCATAGTCATCCTTACCATGCTAGCCCCCAAGTCTATTACTTATGACAGAATATGTTGTAGACTTAATACCGGCTTACCTGGTAACACTCAAGGGCCGGCTTAAACAGCATAGTTCACCTGATTCTTTCCTTACTTTAACCAAGTAGTTGAGCAACTTGACACATTAGCCCCCAAGTGCCAAGTACCTTTGCCTGCAAAGTGCTTGGGACTTATTTTCATGAACCGGCACTATAAATAAAGCTTCTCAGCCTACATTATCCCCCTAGTGCCAAGTGTCTTTGCTTGCGAAGTGCTTGGGACTTTGATGTTGCCTGATAATCACTCAAACTGTAACCCGGAATTTGTACAGGCTGCCTGCAAGAAACTTGAATCGGAAATCTCTGATCTGAAGATCCGCCTGAAGACTCAGGAAAATGAGACCCAGAAGGCCAATGCCAAATTTGAGTTCAGTGTCTCTGCACAAGAAAAACTGAAGAAAAAATTTGAAACAGAAAGAAAAGCCTGGGCCGATGAGAAGACTGCCTTGCTCAGCCGGGCTGAACAAGCGGAGGCTACTCTTACTGAAAGAACCGCCGAACTCTCCGGCTTAAAACGCCATGTATCGCAGATGGTCACCGCAATCTTCGGTAAGTTACTCTGTAAGCTTCTAACAAGTTTACATCATTTACGTCTGATAAGTCCCACCATTGCCATCAGCTCACCTGACTTTGAAATGCAGGTCCCAGGAGTTCCAACCTCAACCAAAACATGCTGACCAAGCTGAAGGCGGTTTACACTTTGGTGGAGCAACTTTACACCGGGTCACAACGTGCTTTAGCCGTTGTGGCTCTGTCCAATGAAGTTCCCACTCACCTGGCAGATGTGCTCAGGCGGCTTGCCGTACTTCCTCAGCGCTTCCAAGAGCTGAGACGGGCTTCTGCAAGAGCCGGAGCTATAACTGCTCTGAGCCGGGCCAAGGCGTTTCTACCGGAGCTAGACCCGGCTGACATCGCTCTTGGATACCCCAGCCTGAAGGAAGACGGCACCCCCTTTGACCAGAAAGACTTCACCGCCTGTGTGAAGAGCGTGCGCCCGGTGGCCACCTTGATTGGGAATGACACAGACCTTACCAAGTATCAGCCGGGCTATGACGCGGAGAATCAGAGGATCCCAACTCCATGCTATGAAGCAGTCAGCCTGATCCCTCCGACTCGTAAGCATACCTTCGCCCCGGAAGTTGACCCGGCCGGGTTAATTGATGATGAGGCTCAGTTTGAAGCTTTGAGCGGCATTGACTTGAAATCATCAACCTTCCAGGTCATGGAAACAGCCGGAGGAGCAGAGAGGGATGAGCCGGGAGCTTCAACCCAACAAGCACCTTAATTTCTTAGGCGGCTCAAGGTTACGCCTTAAAAACAATGCCTCACCTTTTGGACTCGGGGAGTCTTGTAATAGAGTAGGACAAACACTTAATTTTGTCGTGCCATCGTGCACGTGTGGAGTGCTTAACTCCGTTGAAGCTGCTCTTTTATATTCCTCCGGGTTATGTTTGATCATTTACTTTCCTTAAGTTTAAAGAACTGTCTTTCATTGTCCTGCATAGAAAACAAATCACAAGTCTCTAGGCGGCTTTCCGCACTGAGAGTCATATATTTCACATATAACCCGGAATATGAACCAAAGTCATAAAAGACCGGCTCTCAATTATATCCTCGAGGTAACCATAATAGCATACCTGCAAGCCTTCAAGTACACTTCTGGTTTATGTAACCCAAATAATGAGGTTGAGAACTTAACTCCGGTTCACCAGCATCGATAATGCTTTATTGTGTGCTATCAACATTGTTAATCAAAGTTAAGCCGGCGGAGTAAGAACGCCCTTGCACACTGTTGATATGATCAAAAGAACTTGTTGGAAACCAAAAGATCAAAACTTAAGGGCTTCTGGTTCGAATACGACCAGAGAACCGTCCCAAAGGGGTTAAGCTAAGATCCGAATGCGATCATATAGCCCCCAGTGGCTTTGGCGTTGCCTATCAAGAGGGTACCGACAGCTATGTTCTCTTAGGTTCGAATACGACCCATGTTTGAACAGGAAGCCCCCAAATGACCTTAAGAGTTGTTTAACGACGCTGATTCGAATACGATCCACGTCGGTTCCCAAAGGGGGTTGAGCTATGATTCAAATATGATACAGAAAAACTACCCAATGAGCTCGGCAATTTGCCAATCAAGTGGGTATCGACAGCTATGTTCTCTTTGGTTCGAATACGACCTATGTTTGAACAGGAAGCCCCCAAGTGATCATATTTTTAACGGCTAGATTTGAATACGATCATAAGCCGGATCCACCTCCAAGTGACCATGTAATGTTGTAATGGAAATAACACATTTACCTTTGGAGGAGAAAAGGACAGAGGTCCTGCTTTATTATTTATCATAATATATACATGGCTATAGAAATATGTACATTATGAGAGCCGGTGGCTCAAGTGTAATAAGGCCGAAGCTGAGCTATGTTCCACGGCCAACGGGTCTCTTCCTCCGACTTACGTGAATCTTTGTGCTCCCGAACATCGATAAGGTAGTATGACCCGTTGTGCAAGTTCTTGCTGACCACAAAGGCCCTTCCCAAGGCGGGGATAACTTGTGTGCATCTGTTTGATCTTGGATGAGCCGGAGCACCAGATCACCTTCCTGGAAGACCCTGGACTTAACCCGGCGGCTGTGATAGCGGCGCAGGTCTTGTTGGTAAATCACCGAGCGAGGTGCTGCCACATCACGCTGTTCGTCCAACAAGTCAAGAGCATCTTGGCGCGCCCGCTCATTATCCGCCTCAACATAAGCCGCCACTCGAGGCGAGTCATGACGGATGTCGCTAGGGAGGACCGCCTCCGCTCCATAAACCATGAAGAAAGGCGTGTAACCCGTAGACCTGTTAGGAGTAGTATTGATGCTCCATAACACGGAGGGTAACTCCTCCACCCAACAACCCGGCGTCCGTTGCAAAGGGACCAAAAGCCGGGGCTTGATGCCCTTCAAGATTTCCTGATTGGCTCTCTCAGCTTGACCATTGGATTGTGGGTGAGCCACTGATGAAACATCAAGCGGAACATGCTCTCGTTGACAAAACTCCTCCATGACGCCTTTAGACAGATTGGTACCATTGTCAGTTAAAATGCTGTGTGTAAAACCAAAGCGAAATATCACCCTTTTCATGAACTGAACCGCTGTGGCTGCGTCACACTTACTGACTGGCTCTGCTTCAACCCACTTTGTGAACTTGTCGACCGCCACCAAGAGGTGGGTCTTCTTATCCTTGGATCTTTTAAAAGGTCCAACCATATCAAGCCCCCAGACCGCAAATGGCCAAGTGATTGGAATCATCCTCAATTCTTGAGCCGGCACATGAGCCCGTCGCGCGAACCTCTGACAACCGTCGCATTTACTGACCAAGTCCTCTGCATCAGCATGAGCCGTCAGCCAATAAAAACCATGACGAAAAGCCTTGGCCACAAGGGATTTTGAGCCGGCATGATGGCCACAATCCCCCTCGTGAATCTCACGTAAAATTTCTTGACCTTCCTCAGGGGAAACACAACGCTGGAAAGTTCCAGTGACACTGCGACGATGCAGCTCACCATTGATAATTATCATTGACTTAGACCGCCGGGTTATTTGTCTGGCCAAAGTTTCATCCTCAGGCAATTCTCCCCGGGTCATGTAAGCCAAGTATGGTACTGTCCAGTCTGGGATAATGTGGAGAGCCGCCACCAACTGTGCCTCCGGGTCAAGAATAGCCAAGTCTTCTTCTGTAGGCAACTTAACAGAAGGGTTATGCAAAATGTCCAAGAAAGTATTAGGCAGCACCGGCTTTCGCTGAGAGCCCAGCCGGCTTAATGCATCAGCCGCCTCGTTCTTCCTGCGATCGATGTGCTCTACTTGGTAACCCTGAAAATGTCCAGCAATGGCATCAACTTCGCGGCCATAAGCCGCCATGAGAGGGTCCTTGGAATCCCACTTGCCTGACACTTGTTGGGCCACTAAATCTGAGTCGCCAAAGCACCTTACCCGGCTCAAGCTCATCTCCTTAGCCATCCGAAGACCATGGAGCAAGGCCTCGTACTCAGCTGCATTGTTAGTACAGGGAAACATCAACCGTAGCACATAGCAAAACTTGTCACCTCGAGGGGAAGTTAATACAACTCCAGCCCCCGAGCCCTCCAATTGCCTAGACCCGTCGAAGTGAATAGTCCAGTATGTATTGTCCGGTTTCTCTTCAGGCACCTGCAGCTCTGTCCAATCGTTGATGAAATCGACCAATGCTTGAGACTTGATAGCAGTGTGTGGCACGTACTTTAGACCATGAGGCCCAAGTTCTATAGCCCACTTAGCAACTCTTCCTGTGGCTTCTCTGTTTTGGATGATATCTCCTAGGGGAGCAGAACTAACCACAGTGATAGGGTGACCCTGGAAATAATGCTTAAGCTTCCGGCTTGCCATGAATACCCCATAAACAAGCTTCTGCCAATGTGGATACCGTTGTTTAGACTCAATGAGTACTTCGCTGACGTAGTAAACCGGCCGCTGAACCAGATACTCCTTACCCGTTTCCTTACGCTCTACCACCACAGCCACACTGACGGCTCGTGTGTTAGCGGCTACATACAGCAATAAGGGCTCCTTGTCAACAGGAGCAGCAAGGACTGGGGGCTCAGCCAGCTGTCTCTTCAAATCCTCAAAAGCAACATTAGCAGCATCATTCCAAACAAAGTCATCTGTTTTCTTCATCATCTGGTACAGCGGCATGGCCTTTTCACCCAAGCGGCTTATAAACCGGCTCAAAGCAGCGATGCGACCCGCCAGACGCTGGACGTCGTTTATGCACGCCGGCTTAGCCAGAGAGGTGATTGCCTTTATCTTTTCCGGGTTAGCTTGAATGCCTCTGTGAGAAACCAGAAAACCCAAGAGCTTGCCTGCAGGAACACCAAAAACACACTTGGCCGGGTTAAGCATCATCTTGTAAACCCGGAGATTATCAAAGGTTTCTCTAAGATCATCTATCAAGGTCTCCTTCTCCCTGGATTTAACCACGATATCATCCACATAGGCATGAACGTTGCGCCCAATCTGGTTATGAAGACAATTCTGCACGCAACGCTGGTAAGTCGCCTGTGCACTCTTGAGCCCAAAAGGCATAGACACATAACAGAAGGCTCCAAAGGGAGTGATGAACGTCGTCTTCTCCTGGTCCTTAACTGCCATTTTAATCTGATGGTATCCAGAATAAGCATCCAAAAAACTTAAGCGCTCACAACCCGCGGTAGCATCAATAATTTGATCAATACGGGGGAGAGCAAAAGGATCAGCCGGACAAGCTTTGTTTAAATCCGTGTAGTCCACACACATCCGCCAGGTGCCGTTCTTCTTGAGCACAAGCACCGGGTTAGCTAACCATTCTGGATGAAAAACTTCAACAATAAACCCGCCCGCCAAGAGCCGGGCTACCTCCTCACCAATGGCTTTCCGCCTCTCCTCATTAAACCGCCGGAGGAATTGCCTGACCGGCTTAAATATCGGATCAATATTGAGAGTGTGCTCAGCGAGTTCTCTAGGTACACCCGGCATGTCAGAAGGTTTCCATGCAAAGATGTCCCTGTTCTCACGGATGAACTCGATGAGCGCGCCTTCCTATTTCGGATCCAGATTGGCACTAATGCTGAACTGCTGAGATGAGTCACCTGGAACAAAATCAACAAGTTTAGTCTCATCAGCTGATTTAAAATTCATTACCGGCTCATGCTCCGTGGTTGGCTTTTTCAAAGACGTCATATCTGTCGGGTCAACGTTGTCCTTGTAAAACTTCAACTCCTCTGTTGCACAAACAGATTTCGCGTAAGCCGCGTCACCTTCCTCACACTCCAAGGCTATCTTCCGGCTGCCATGAACCGTAATGGTCCCATTGTGACCCGGCATCTTGAGCTGCAAATACACATACACGGCCGTGCCATGAACTTGGCGTAAGCCGGCCGCCCAAATAAAGCATGGTACGGACTTCTTATCTTAACCACCTCAAAGGTTAGTTTTTCCGCCCTATAGTTGTACTCATCTCCGAAGGCTACTTCCAGTTCGATCTTACCGACTGGATATGCCGACTTGCCGGGCAGCACGCCATGGAAAACAGTATTGGACTGGCTGAGGTTTTTATCAGTTAAACCCATACGACGGAAGGTCTCATAATAGAGGATGTTGATGCTGCTGCCTCCGTCCATGAGCACCTCAGTGAATTTATACCCCCCAACCTGAGGAGCCACCACCAAGGCCAGGTGACCCGGATTATCAACCCGGGGGGATGATCTTCCCTACTCCACACAATAGGCTGCTCAGACCATCTTAAATAGCGTGGAACCGCCGGCTCAACAGCATTCACAGCCCTTTTATGGAGCTTCTGCTCTCGCTTGCACAGACTCATAGTAAACACATGATACTGCCCGCCATTGAGCTGCTTTGGATTGGTCTGGTATCCCCCCTGCTGCTGCTGATGACCCTGGCCGGACTGTTGATTAAAGCCCCCTTGAACATTCTGAGAATTGGAATTTGAGCCGCCGCCCGGGCCATGAAAGCCGCCGGCGCCTGAGCCGCCGCCCGGGCCATTGTTGCCATTGAAAGCATTGGAATTCTTAAAGGCCTTCATGATTGCACAGTCCTTCCATAGATGAGTGGCCGGCTTTTCCCTAGAGCCATGCCTTGGGCAAGGCTCATTCAACAACTGCTCAAGCGTCGGGCCAGACCCGCCGGCTCGGGGAAGTGGTCTCCCCTTGCGCCGGTGGTTGTTACCCTGTGAATTGGCGTTGGCCACAAATTCCATACTGCCATCAGCCTTACGCTTGTTACCTCCCTGGTTCGCCGGGTTATGCTGGGGGCCCTTGCCATTGCCATTCCGTTTTCCCTTCCCTGTCCTTTCATCATCCGACGCGGGATCCTTGGTACTATCAGAGTCGGCGTACTTGACCAGAGCCGCCATCAGCGTACCCATATCATTGCAATCGCGCTTGAGCCGCCCGAGCTTCATCTTCAGGGGCGCAAAGCGACAATTCTGCTCCAACATTAAGACTGCAGAGCCGGCGTCCATCTTATCAGATGAATGTATTATCTCTTTGACCCGGCGAACCCAGTGGGTTGTAGACTCACCCTCCTGCTGCTTGCAGTTGGTCAAATCCACAATTGACATAGATTGCCTACATGTATCTTTGAAGTTTTGGATGAAACGGGCCTTTAGCTCCGCCCACGACCCGATAGAGTTAGGCGGCAGTCCTTTCAACCAAGTGCGGGCAGTCCCATCTAACATCATGGTGAAGTACTTGGCCATTGCCGCTTCACTGACTTCCAGCAACTCCATAGCCATCTCGTAACTCTCGATCCATGCTCCGGGTTGTAAATCAGCCGTGTAATTAGGTACCTTCCTAGGCCCTTTGAAATCCTTGGGCAGACGTTCATTACGGAGAGCCGGCACCAGACAAGGAACCCCTCCAGCCCTCGTAGGTATACCCGCGTCGATAGAAGCCGTCGGATAAGCCGGGAGTGGCTGGTAAGCCGTCAACTGAGCCGCCCGCTCCGCCTCTTGTCGTGCCCTGTCATGGTCTACCATGTTAACGGCTTCATTATGCGCCGGACCATGGCCAGCTGGTAAGTTGCGGCGCCGGACTTTGCTTGAGCCGGTCGCTGATTCCATGTGCCTGCTATAACTTGGGCTCTGGTTTGGACGAGGGGTTGAATGAATCCTGTCCCGGCTATATGAGTATGCCTCTTGCTGCGCCAGAGCCGTCTAAAGAAGTTCTCTGACCCGGCGGGTTTCGACCGCCGTTGGAGAGTCGCCCTCGATTGGGAGAGCCGCCAGTCGCGCCGCCGCGGCGACCATGTTTTCCAACGGGTTGGCATAATGACCCGGTGGTATTGGCACGTACTGAGGCGGGGCAGCGTTCACCCGGGGAGGCCCCATCACTTGGGGCTGAATTGGTGTTCCAGCCCTGGGCGCCGTGATCTCTGGCGGGTTACTGGGCCCTGCACCAGGCGTGTTGAAGAGGTTTTGAGGATCGTAAACCGGAGGGGGTCGAGATTGAGCCTTTTGATGCCTCCTTCTCATGATCTCATTGGACGCGTTTTGATCCATCGTGAGCCAGAAAGACTGCGCTTGAATGAGCTGAGTCTGGGCGTCGAGAGCCGCCCTCTCTGCAACCATCCTGATCCCTTCCGCCGCCAGATCCTCCTTGGCTTTTGCTAGATCCAGCTTTAACTGTGCCACCTCTGCATCATGCCGAGCTTGATCTGCTGGGGCGACCATGGCGGTTAACAGGGCCGTCATCTTGTCTGTAAGATCCATCAGCACCTGAGCCGGCGAGTGCACAGGGCCTCCTGCCCCAGTGGCGGGGTTTTGAACAGGTTGTGAGCCGGCCATGAAGATTCCAACCCGGCTCGGCGGCTCAAAGGGGTCCGGAATACGGTCGCCATCGGAACAACCCCTGAGCCTGCCATCTTGAAGTTGATATAACGAGTTTGTCTCATCCGTGGACGACTCGCCGTCAGAGCGGGCGGCCGTCTCATCGCCAGATCCAGATCCTTCAGAGAGTCCTCCGTGGACGCATCCCACGAAAGCACGCTTCAAGGCAGGCAGAGCCCGGGCGGGTAGTGCACGCTGAGCCGTCTCGATGAGATCGGCGCAGAGGTCCGGCTCAGGGCCCGGCTCACCAATCTTGCCAATGAAGACATGGATTCCGCCGAAGGGGACCCGGTACCCGTACTCGATTGAGCCGGCGTCGGGGCCCCAGTTTGCATCGTCGATGTAGAGCTTGCCGCGGCGACTCTTGGTCATGCGGCCCACAGCGTATCCCTTGAGCCCTTCGAAGCTGCCCTTCAAGAACTCAAATCCACCGTGCGCCAGCCCCACGGTGGGCGCCAACTGTCGTGGAATTGTCACGGCAGATGTCCTCGTGCAAGGACTTAGTCGTGGAGCCATCGCAGCTAGGAAGCTTAAAGGGGTTAAACGGGACAAGGGACACGATAATTATACCGGTTCGGCCCCTTACGGTGAAGGTAAAAGCCTACGTCCAGTTGAGGTGGTATTATTTAAGGTTTCGATGACCAGGGAGCTTAATCCTATGCCTGGCTATCGATCTGTTGTCTCTCATCCTAAACCGCCGCCGGGTCGTCCCTTTATATAGAGAGGTTGATGCCCCGGCGGCTCTCAGAGTTCCGGGCCGGCTTATAACAGTGTTCGGCCCGGACTCTTAACTATCCTTGCCTTACACTACAAGTCTTGCCATAACGGCGGTTCATCACTACGGGCCTTAAGCCGCCTCCGGGTCTTAAGCCCATTACTGACCCGCCTTCCACAAGCTTGGCACTGGGCTTCACGTGATGATCATTATAACGTAACCCGGCCCCTCCTGGGCGGGTGACTCTAATGGTTATATCCTCAACACATCTGCTTTTTGGTAGCTGATGGCAAAGACCTTCTTTGCCGTCTGCTAACGGACGACAAAGAACTGGCAGACGGCAAAATCCCTGATTCCAGTAGTGTTATGAGCATGCATAGTGGGAAGGCACCCGGCTCGGATGGCTTCAGTGGGTTGTTTTTTAAAACTTGTGGGGACATTGTTGCTCTAGACATCTTGGTTGTTGTGCGCCTATTCTCGGATTGGAAAACATCCAATTTCCAGTGGCTCAACTTAGCAAACATTGTGCTCCTTCCAAAGAAGGACGGTGCTGAGGAAATTGTTGACCATAGGCCCATTAGCCTCAATCCACGCCGCTGCAAAAATCATTTCCAAAATCCTGGCTACCCAACTAGCTACCTTCATGAGCACCTTGGTCTCCATTTCACAAAGTACGTTCATCAAGAAAAGAAGTATTCATGACAACTTCATGTTTGTGAGGAACTTTGCCACCAAGTTGCATAACCACGAGAAGCCTACCCTACTGATGAAGTTGAATATCAAAAAGGCGTTTGACACTGTTCGATGAGACTACTTGCTTGATCTTTTGCGACGTAGAGGGTTCCCCGTGAAATTGAGAGATTGGATCACCGCGGTGCTTTCCACCGCATCCTCTAGGGTGGTACTCAATGGAGTATCCGGAAGTGCCATATCTCATGGGACGGGGCTCCGACAGGGAGATCTGTTATCTCCGTTGCTATTCATCATTGCCATCGATCCCATTTAGCGCATCTTTGACTGGTCACCACTCAAGGCATATTGCACTAGTTGCACGACCGTGGGGTGCAATTTTGAATCTCGCTTTACGCGGATGATGCAGTGATATTTGTGGCGCCTATTAAAGAGGACATCACCGCCTTGTCTACCATTTTGAGGGGTTTTGGCCAAGTGACCGGTCTAGTTACCAACTTCCATAGGAGTCAAGTGGCGCCAATTAGATGTTGTGGCATCAAGCTTCACGACATCCTTAGTGACTTCCCTGCAATAGTTACTACTTTCCCAATGAAGTACCTAGGCTTTCCAATGTCCACCAAAAAGCTACAATGGATCCACTGTCAATACCTTGAGGACAAAGCCGTCATGAAGTTAAAAGCCTTGGCAGGGCCGCCACTTCACGATGGCCGGGGGACGTGCCCTTGTGCAGTATGTGCTCACCTCGCAAGAAATTTATCGCCTCACTTCCCTTGAGCTGGCCCCGGGCACAAAGATTGCCTTCGACAGGCTACGGAGGGCCTTCCTTTGAGTGGCTACCGACAAAGTATCCGGTGGCAAGTGCAAGGTAAACTGGGAGTTGGTTTGCCGGCCAACCAAGCTTGGTGGCCTTGGCATCTTACATATTGACAAATTTGCGTGCGCTCTAAGGCTCCAGTGGCCTTGGTTGGAATGGGTTGCTCCTAAAAAAACTTGGGTGGGCTTGGGAAACCCATGCACAACCGACGATATGGACCTATTTCATGCCATAACAAAGGTCCGGGTGGGCAATGGGAAGAAGGTTCCTTTTGGGACTCCCCTTGGCTCGATGGAGAAAGACCAAAACAAATTGCCCCCATCATTTTTGAGCTCTCCGAAAAGAAGAAAGTGAATGTGCAACAAGCTTTCGATCATGATGCTTGGGTGGAGAAAGTTGACTTATCTGATGGATTGTCCACGATACACATTGGGGAATTCATTGATCTCTGGACACGGACAAGGAAGATCCAACTTAATAGCAAAGACGATACCATCATTTGGAAGCTCATGTCTGATACTTGATACTCCATCGTTTGGCATACGACGCCCAATTCTTGGATTGACACCATCCATGATAAAAGCCATGCGTTTGGAAAGCTTGGGCGCCCCCAAAGTGCATTTATTTTTTGCTTGGCTCATAATTCAAAACCGGCTTTGGACAAATGACAAATTGGAAAAAAGAGGGTGGCCAAACGATGGCGTACGTCAACTTTGCAAATGCCACCCAGAGAAGACAGCTCACCTCCTTTTCCAATGCCGATACACAAAAAGATTGGGTGCATGATCAAGGATTGGCTTGGCAGAAGACCTTAGACCCCTCAAACTGACAACATTTCAACGATGTCCACACTTGATGGACCGAAACGGTTAGCCCCAACACACGACCAAACAAGGCCTTCGATTTACTTTTCATGCTCGGGTCTTGGGAGATATGGAATGAGAGAAATGCTAGAGTATTTCGTTTTGCCATCGTTTCTTATTTGACAATATCAAGAGAAAGGCTAGGTTGTGGTGTATCGCTGGGGCAAAACATTTAGGAGCGATTGCCCCGAGAGAGTAACCGTGCTTTGGGCTTCGGCCTTGTATATACTTTTCTCCTTGCTTAATTAATGAAAAGGCAAAGCTTTTGCCTTGTTAAAAAAAAGAATGGTAACATCTTCTTTTCATCAAGGAAGTTGTAGGGTTTTCTTTGTCGTGCCAGATTTGTCACAAAATGGTGATTTTAGCCGTTATAACATGTCCAAACAATCTACATATTTCTCCAAGAAAGAAGAATAGACCTGTACGAGGCTTTCGAGCTCATGTCATGCCACACGAGTGTAGCAGCAAATAGAGTGGTTGATCAAATGATTGAAGAAAAAGAATATGTGATATTTATGGTCTAAAACTACACATGAAGGACGAATGGTAAAGCATTGACTCACGAAATTTTGTATTGTTACACTGATGCACAAAATAAAGGGTGGTCGCCGGACTCTATGAAAGCGCTGCACGTCTACTTAAACCATTTTCAAGTTGACTCGTTACACAGAAATATGTACTTGCCATGGTTGACAAGCGATGTTCATATCCAACGTCAACTACTAGTTGTACTACTCCATGAATAATGGAACTCCTTACAAAATACTAGTCGATACCGAACCGGCGAAGAAGAAGAACACACACTGTTGATGCATTTCTCCAAATGTAACAAATCCCAACCGCTGCTTAATGATCACCATCCGGCAGCAGCACGGCTCGGTATCACCGTGCAGGAGCATCTACGTCCAGTGCCACACCTTGTAACTCCTCCATGTGCGCCGGCAGTTACTCCTACGATTCGTGTCACTGGATGCTAGCTTTTCACCACGGACCACACCACAGGGGCGTTCTAGTTTAGTGGCTGGGACCAGTTGGTGCTACCGACGCAGCCATACACGAGGAAGCACGATGAGCACGTGCGGCGGCTGGGAGTGGAGGTCACTTCGGACGGCCATAGATCGATCGACCTACCTTGGCTACGTGTACGGCCCTGATCTGTGTCGGCCATTCCACGGCCAGTATATTCCCTCGCATCGCATCGACAGGTGGGCACCAGCGGTTGAGCTCTTCTCTTCCATTTTTTCCGATCCTTCGACGGAACGAGCCAGCATCGTGAGAAATTCGGTACGGGTTGAATACATGAGCCCCCTCTTTTTTTCATGGAATTTTGAGCTTTATTCAGACGAAAGCGTTCGCTGAACAGTCAGGAAGGCAGCTTATTCGTGGCCATTTGTGTCCTGAAGTAGTAGTGGTACCAGGATTAGAATTCGCATACAGAAGCCGAAGGGAAGTGGAAATTTCGTTGACAAACATCCAAAAAAGCCTGTGTGTGCGGTTGCAGGAAAAACGCCGTGCTACTGCTGTCAATGAGTCCAGGAGACGACGACGCTACTCCACGAAGATATGGATAAAGCCAACGAAACAGTAAAAGTAATTAATTTGTCATTGCTCTTCAGCAGCTGTCCATGTCTGTCCATGAGCAGGACGATTAAAGACTAACTGCACTGAAAAGGAAAACGTGTGCGTGACTGGCCGTGTGCATGATGGGGTAAAAAGCGGGAGGGGGTAAAAGAAGAAGAAAAATCTGCCGCGATTGCAAACAAAGAAGAGTAAAGCGCTTCTCTTCTATTCTGGCCGTGTGAAAACGGCAGCGCGTCCTTTTGCGTGAGGTGAGCGTGCGTGCGTGAGAAGCTACACTACACAGCCTGGGGATGTGGGGCACCACGCGTGGGCCCCGCCCATAAGGCAGCACGTGGTTGTGCTTCAAGCTCCGCTCCGCTCCGCCTACGCTGCGGCGGCGGCTACGGATTTCAAGGCCGTCAAAGTTAACCAGATTTGATGATGATGAGAAAATGGCTCACTGCCCATTTTGCCCCGCGGGACGCAAAGCAGCCGTACTGCTGGAGCTGATCCTATGCGGCATTATTTCGCTATAGCCATCTTATCCAAGGATGCATTCGGTCTAAGGCGTAAGGTCACCAAAAATAAGATTTTTTTTCAAGGACTGGATAATTGTCCATGCGTTACAAGGGGTGTAAATAGTCTACATTATTATGTTAGCCCATGATTATCTTTCATATTAGTGTGATTGTATAAATAATTGTTTATCAAATATTATGCGTGATTTATGTTAGCCCATGATACCTTCCATATTACTGTGATTGTCTAGATAATTATTTACCAAATAATGCCAGTGATTTACCTACTCAAATAAAAATTATGATTTTGTTTGGTAAAGACTTATTTTCTTGCCAAAGAAAACATAACTTTATTTGGTAAGTCAACAAAAGACGAAAGGGAAGGGGGACAAGATGAACAACAAAACTTTACGTTTTCTTAAGTAGGAGAGATAATGTCTGTGATTTATGTTAGCCCGTGATTACCTTCCATATTTAGTGTGATTGTCTAAACAATTGCTTATTAAATAATGCATGTGATTTACCTCCTAAATAAATTTTAGGATTTTATTTGGTAAAAACTTACTGTCTTGCCAAAGAAAACATAATTTTATTTGGTAAGTCAACACAAAACGAGACGGAAAGGGGGAATGTTCAACCAAGGACGAGACGAACGACAAAACTTTACGTTTTTTTAAGTAGAAGAGATAATGTCTATGATTTATGTTAGCCCATGATTACCTTACATATTTAGTGTGATTGTCTAAACAATTGTTTATTAAAGAATGCATGTGATTTACCTCCTAAATAAATTTTAGGATTTTATTTGGTAAAAACTTACGATCTTGCCAAAGAAACATAATTTTATTTGGTAAGTCAACACAAAACGAGACGGAAGAGGGAATGTTCAACCAAGGACGAGATGAACGACAAAACTTTACGTTTTTCTAAGTAGGAGAGATAATGTCTATGATTTATGTTAGCCCATGATTACCTTCCATATTTAGTGTGATTGTCTAAACAATTGTTTATTAAATAATGCATATGATTTACCTCCTAAATAAATTTTAGGATTTTATTTGGTAAAAACTTACTGTCTTGCCAAAGAAAACATAAATTTATTTGGTAAGTCAACTCAAAACGAGACTGAAGGGGGAATGTTCAACCAAGGACGAGATGAACGACAAAACTTTACGTTTTTTAAGTAGGAGAGATAATGTCTATGATTTATGTTAGCCCATGATTACCTTCCATATTTAGTGTGATTGTCTAAACAATTGTTTATTAAATAATGCATATGATTTACCTCCTAAATAAATTTTAGGAATTTATTTGGTAAAAGCTTACTGTCTTGCCAAAGAAAACATAAATTTATTTGGTAAGTCAACTCAAAACGAGACTGAAGGGGGAATGTTCAACCAAGGACGAGACGAACGACAAAACTTTACGTTTTTTAAGTAGGAGAGATAATGTCTATGATTATGTTAGCCCATGATTACCTTCCATAGTTAGTGTGATTGTCTAAACAATTGTTTATTAAACAATGCATGTGATTTACCTCCTAAATAAATTTTAGGATTTTATTTGGTAAAAACTTACTATCTTGCCAAAGAAAATATAATTTTATTTGGTAAGTCAACACAAAACGAGACGAAAGGGGAATGTTCAACCAAGGACGAGATGAGCGACAAAACTTTGCTTTTTTTAAGTAGGAGAGACGTTGTCTATGATTTATGTTAGCTCATGATTACCTTTTATATTTAGTGTGATTGTCTAAACAATTTTTTATTAAAAAATGCATGTGATTTACCTCCTAAATAAATTTTAGGATTTTATTTGGTAAAAACTTACTATCTTGCCAAAGAAAACATAATTTTATTTGGTAAGTGAACACAAAACGAGACGGAAGAAGGAATGTTCGACCAAGGACGAGATGAACGACAAAGCTTTAAGATTTTTTAAGTAGGAGAAATAATGTCTATGATTTAGGTTAGCCCATGCTTACCTTCCATATTTAGTGTGATTGTCTAAACAATTGTTTATTAAATAATGCATGTGATTTACCTACCTAAATAAATTTAGGATTTTATTTGGTAAAAACTTACTGCCTTGCCAAAGAAAACACAATTTTATTTGGTAGGTCAACACAAGACGAGAGGGAAAGGGGAATGTTCGACCAAGGACGAGATGAACGACAGAACTTCACGTTTTTTAAGTAGGAGAGATAATGTTCGTGATTTTATGTTAGCCCATGATTACCTTCCAAATTAGTGTGATTATCTAAATAATTTTTTATCAAATAATGCCTGTGATTTACCTACCTAAATAAATTTTAGGATTTTTATTTGATAAAAACTTATTGTCTTGTCAAAGAAAACATTTTTTTGTAAGTTAACAAAAGACGAGAGGGAGGGGCATGTTGGACGAATGACGAGATGGATGACAGAACCTTACGTTGTTTTTAAGTATGAGACAACAGAAGATACACCATGTAGAGGTGTACCAGTTAAGTTAACCTAGGCAAATTGTGCAAGCAATATTTCATTTTGTTTCAAAGGAGGCAAAAACTTTTGCATCATCATTAGCATTTTTAGAGTAAATATTTACATACCGAGAAATGCCACAAAGGGACTACTCTTTCGACATAGTGCAACTCTAAACGCACCGTGACACACCAATTTGTTGCCTCTTCCTTAATCTTGGCGGAGATAGTTCTTGGCATGGTGGATATGTTGTGGACCACTCGAGTGTTGCATTCACCACTGTTCTTCGAAATGGTGAGCATGAGAAGGAAAGAAACCACCTTTTCCTATGCCCATGCAGGATAACGACAGAAAATCACCATTCCTTGACTAATACTCCCTCCGTCCGAAAATACTTGTCGAAAAATAGATAAAAATGGATGTATCTAGAACTAAGATATGTCTAGATGCATCCATTCCTCCGACAAGTATTTCCGGACGGAGGGAGTATATCGTACTCCAAGCGGGCATATCCAAGATGTTGAATGGAGACAAGATTTAATCATGATCTACACCCGCAACGAGAACCGACATTTGAATAGGATATGTAGGCGACAATATGGCTCTCTCTTGCATAATTGGAGAAGACCACAGTTTGTCCACCTTGCGCCATTGAAGCCAGTTCCATGATCATACCCGGTCTTGAATGACAAGACAAGTGAATAATTTGCACTTGGGCGCACAATTCTTCTAAATAACTGGAATTAGGATGGTGGTGGGGAGGGGTCACTCGAAATGCACCTTATATGCTGACTTGATTTCATACACGCTGGATGCATGAGATCCCAAAGGGTCACAAAGTTGAGGCGGTGTCGCGCCGTGGATATTTTGGATGTTTCAATCTTTTATAAACCCATATGTTGTCCTCATCTGAACCAAAGCATTGGTGGTCGCGAAAATGAGGAAAGTGGAAGGAGCAACATTGTTTTCGCTCCCCCCCCCCTGTCCGGTAGCCTCTTAGAAAAGGTAGTGCATGTTGTCTCATCATATGGTGTTCTTCCAAGACCGACCCATGCCATAGTCTAGTAATTCCACCCCCACCATTTTGATAACCTCCAAGTACAGAAAATTGATGTGGTACTTTTCGATGTGGATGTGAAAGTATGGAGTGCCAATACCCTGTAGGAGCTAAAGGTAGGAACCATCTTCTCTCAAGTTCTATCTGCGAGTCATACAATCTTTTATGCACTTTAATGTTTACTGGACATAGATTCTATAACAAAATATAATTTACAAGTGTTACATATGAAGTGTACAAGGTTATAAAGTGCAAATAAGTAAATGTTAGGTACTGAAATTTAAAGTTGCAAGTAAAAAAGAACGCACACACGCCTGTAGTAGTGGTTATGGTTGTGGAATAATGCCTATGTAATTGACTACGGTAATATAATTGATAGATATACGTGTAGTTGATGTGTGGGAGAAGCCTATGCTAACATGCTACAAAATCCATTGACTCACATTTTCTTATGATCGAACCCTTAGCAAACATTCACATGTACTAAGTTATTAATGTAAAGTAAACCCAACCATAACATTAAGTTCTATGGGCTTTCTTTATCCCACATGCTATTCCTCCTCTACATCACGATAAAAAAGAAGTCAAAATTGTCATTTGTGTTCTAGCCCGACCAAGTTACAGGAAGATTCAGGTCCACCCCACTGACGCCTCTAAGACGACGGAGATCAAAGTTGACATGGATCCGAAAAGACAAAGCGCGCTTAATTAGTAACTCCATGAGAAATGGAAAAAATTTGCGTGACAACTATCTAATATGCCTGAAGTTCCAGGGGAGCTCGCTGAGCACACCCTCAATACCTTAACAAGTTCCCGACCAAAAAAGCAAACCATATGCCGGTTTTCGGAGCTGAAGAGGCAGACGATGGGCGGGAAGATAGCTAAACTGCTCGAGGCCGGCTTCATAAAAAAAGTCAAACATCTAGACTAATTGGCTAATCCAGTTATGGACTCAAGAAGGATAAAACCTTGCACATGTGCGTGGGGAGGGGGCGTTTTGGCTCCCGGGAGCACATGCTGTGCTCCCAGGTGAACAGTAACGCGAAAAATAATAATAAATGTTTTCAAAAAAATTCTGATTTGTTTTGTGAATATTCATGTTAGTGTCGCAAGCATGCTTGACAATTTTCATGCGAATCAGAGCAACAGTGTTTCGTTGGTGAAAAAACAAAATTTGGGTGACATTCGGGGTAACAATCGGGGTTCCACTACTGGAATTAGCTTATTTGCCGTCTGCCAGTTCTTTGCCGTCTGCTAGCTGACGGCAAAGAAGGTCTTTGCCGTCCGCTTACAAAAAACGGACGGCAAAGAAATGGCTGATGGCAAAGAAGGATTTTGCCATCAGCCAGTTCTTTGCCGTCGCTAGCTTACGGCAAAGAGAGAGGTGGCCCCACTTATGAGCTGATTAGACAAAACTTAACGGCTCCCCTCTTTGCCGTCCGCTAGCGGACGACAAAGCACGGCGGACGGCAAAGACCTAACTTCACTAACCTAACTAACGGCCGAGCCCCCCACCCCCTTCCTCTCTGTTTCTCTCCACGACCAGATCGACCCCCCGACGGCCCCCGCCGCCCGACGCCCCCCCACCCGCCGCCGCCCCC
>NC_057805.1:308591179-308630200 GCF_018294505.1 Triticum aestivum | reverse complement strand
ACACCCCGACACCCCGACCCCGACACGACACCCCGACCCCGAAACAGCACCCCGACCTCGACACGGCACCCCGACACCGACACGACACCCCGACACCTCCCGAAAAGGTGCTCTTTGGCCTTGCAGAGGCCGACGGGGTCATATATTTGTGAATTATGAGTTAGGTCGTATATTTTTCGATTTTGTTATGAAAAACATCATATATAATTGTGTTGATCGGGTAGATTTAAATGTGCAGTTGTTTCATCGCTGCGAGTTTTGGTGTTCGACGACCTCCCCATGCGTTTGACGAGCTCTACCCCTTCGTTCGTGGGTGAGCACAAATGACATGTCCTCCTCCCCCCTTAATTATTTGCTCTGTTCCGGTGTTCGTGCCGATGAAACTTGATAGCTAGCTATATATCTGTCTTGAATCATCAGTATGCGTAACCAATATGTGTCTCCCGTTCGAAAGCGTTATAGTTATAAATATGCATGCATTTGCATATTTATAACCGTGATTCTTTTGAATTGTCCAACGCTATCCATGGACAGCCCGAGTATGTGTAGATTGGGTTCGTTTTCCCATATGCTTTGCTCCGGATCCGACGCATAAATTTCGTCAGTGCCTCCCCTGTTATTCTCCGGGTACACATCCTCTCTGTTTATTGCAGAGACGTGTATCAGGAGAACAGCGGGGAGGTGCTGCCAAAAATTTGCGTCGGATCCGGAGCATAGCATGGGAAAATGAACCCAATCTACACATACTCGGGTGGGATTAGGACCTATCATTACCTATTAGAGTGTAGGTTGCATGGACGTAATAAAATTGACAAAGTAGATCAACTGATGAATATATACATGGTGAATTATATATATATATATATATTTGTTGTGTGTCCAGTAGCTCTAAAAGTCAAGATGAGTGATCGTGCGTGGATGTACACCGGTCACACTGGTCAGAACAAATGGAGCACTGAATGGTTCACAAAAACCAAGGGGTTTGTGCAAGCCGCATTTGCAAATGGCCAGAGGAAAACCTGGTGCCCCTGTTTACGGTGCGGCAATTGCGAAAAGAGGACAGAGGCTGAAATGGGCAAACACCTGCAGAAGAGTGGTTTTACGCCCGATTATACGGTGTGGACATATCATGGTGAGTCTGCCCAACGTGACCGAGCTGAGGTGGATCGTCGTCGCACCGACGAGCATGGTACCGGGATGGAAAACATGGTGCAAGACTTCGATGATGCTCGGGATTCGGACGAGGAGATGGAGGAATCTGCAAAGGCCTTCAATGAAATGTTGGAGTCTTCAAAACGTCCGCTCCACGAGCACACTGAGCTTTGTCAGTTGGATGCCATCTCACAAGTAATGGCTCTGAAGGCTCAGTTCAACTTGGGCAGAGAATGCTACGACGCAATGATGACAGTATTTGGACGCTTTCTACCCAAAGGCCATGTAATGCCTGCAAAACTGTACCAGTCGGACAAAATCCTCCGTGCACTGGAGATACCCTATGAGAAGATACATGCCCGTGAGAAAGGATGTGTCTTATTTAGGCTTGACTATGTGGACTTGAACTATTGTCCCATTTGCAAGTCTTCCAGGTATGTTGTGGTAGACAACGGTATGGGTGAGAAGACACAGACCAAAATCCCCGTTAGTGTTCTTCGGTATATGCCAATCGTACCAAGACTTCAACGTCTTTTTATGGTCAAAGAGACGGCCAGACAGATGACATGGCACAAAACGGGCAAAAGAACCGAACTAGATGCAGATGGGAATCTGATGATCGTACACACATCGGATGGTGTTGCGTGGAAAAAGTTTGATGAATTACATGCTGACAAAGCGGCAGATCCGAGGCATCCTCGAGTCGGCATCAGCACGGATGGGTTCAGTGTGTTTGGTCTGACGGCAGCCCAATACAGTTGTTGGCCCGTATTTGTCTTTCCACTCAATCTCCCCCCGGACAGATTATGCAAAGAAAGAACATTTTCCTGACGTTGATAATTCCAGGGCCCAACTATCCGGGGAAAAATATGAATGTGTACATGCAGCCGCTTAAGGACGAATTGCAAGAAGCCTGGGATAATGGGTTCAAGACATACGACGCCTATAGCAAACGGAACTTCATAATGCGTGTCTGGTACATGTACTCGACGCATGACTTGCCGGCGTATGCGCTATTCGTTGGCTGGTGTGTGCATGGAAGGTTCCCGTGCCCCACATGCAAGGGAGCTCTTGAGTTTCGTTGGCTTCAGGCCGGTTGCAAGTTTTCTTGCTTCGACATGCATAGACAGTTCCTGGATCCTCGCCATAAGTTCAGGAAAGACAAGAAGAACTTCATTAGAGGTAGAGTTGTCAAAAACTCTGCACCACCTGCGTTGACAGGCCAACAGACCCTGGATCAGTTAAACGCTCTCGACCCAGATCCAGAGCGTCCAGGGTACTTCAAGGGGTATAATTCTAAGCACGCCTAGACTCACAAGACATGCTTATGGGATCTGCCTTACTTCAAAGACCTCCTTTGCCCACACAACATCGACGTGATGCACACTGAGAAGAATATCGCCGAGGCACTTTTTGGTACATTATTCGGCATAGATGGGAAGTCAAAGGATAATACTAAGGCTAGAGTCGATCTGGAGGCGCTATGTGATAGGCCGTTACAAAACATGAAAGAATCGAAAGGAAAGCATAACTGGACGAAGCCAAAGGCATGGTTCAATCTTGGAAGGCCAACTATGAGGGAAATTATCTTGTGGGTGAAAATGCAGTTGATGTTCCCCGATGGGTATGCAGCGAATCTAAAGAGGGGAGCGAGTCTTGATAAATTGAAGATATTTGGTCTCAAGAGTCATGATTGGCACATATGGATTGAGCGGGTAATGCCGATGATGTTGCGTGGCTTCATCCCTGAGGATGAATGGCTAGTACTGGCAGAACTCAGCTATTTCTTCCGTGTTCTTTGTGCGAATGAACTATCGCCTGGCGTGCTAGAAGAAATGGAAGAGTTGGCGCCGGAGTTGATCTGCAAGTTAGAGAAGATCTTTCCACCGGGCTTCTTTAATCCAATGCAGCATTTGATTTTGCATCTCCCGACCGAGGCAAGATTGGGGGGGCCGTGCAAAATCGTTGGTGCTACCCAACTGAGAGGATGCAGAAGACGCTTCGACAAAAATGTAAAAATAAACGTAGAATTGAAGCATCGATGGCTGAGGCATTCATCACTGAGGAGGCGGCAAACTTCGTGACAGCACAAGATCCGCCGATGCCAGTGATTGCTCCTGGGACCACGGTGAGTTTAATTTGAATGGACATTACTTGCTAGTCTTAACATTTGAGTGTCATCATGCTAACGAGACATTGGAAATGATCTTTGGTGCAGCGTAACTCCAGACAAGCATCGCACGATCCTTCTCCAGCTACCGGCACGAGCCAGCCCGCTCCTACACCTCCATGATCATGGTAAGTTTCTCTAGTGTTTTGCTTAACAAATGCATAAAGACCTAGACTTAGCCTTATTTCCTCCAATATGCTAACCACAGTGACCTAGAGTTAGCTTCTTTTCCTCCAAAATGACTTAATAAGCTTACTGACCTTCAAAACCATCCATTTTACCTAAGTTAGCTCTAAAACGATCTATACTTAGTTTTGTTTCCTCCAAAATGACCTAAGTTAGCTCTAATATGCTTAGTTAACTAGGTTTGCCCAATAATGACATGTACTTAGCTTACTTATGTCAAAAATGGCATAATTAGCTCATAAACAATCCATTTTACCTAAGTTAGCTCTAAAATGACCCATTCTACCTTAGTTAGCTCATAAATGATCCATTTTACCCAAGTTAGCTCTAAAATGACCCATTTTACCTAGACTAGCTCCAATCCATTTTACCTATGTTAGCTCTAAAAATGACCTATTTTACCTAGGTTAGCTCCAAAATGACCCATCTTACCTAGGTTAGCTCCAAAATGAAGCATTTTACCCAAGTTAGCTCTAAAATGACCCACCTTACCTAGGTTAGCTCACAAACGATCCATTTTACCTAGTTTAGCTCCAAAATGACCCATCACACCCAGGTTAGCTCTAAAATGATGCATTTTACCTAAGTTAGCTCATAAACGACCCATTTCACCTAACTTAGCTCAGAAACGATCCATTTCACCTAGGTTAGCTCCAAAATGACCAATCTTACCTAGGTTAGCTCTAAAATGATGCATTATACCTAAGTTAGCTCATAAACGATCTATTTCAGCTAGGTTAGCTCATAAACGATCCATTTCAACTAAGTTAGCTCGTAAATGATCCATTTCACCTAAGTTAGCTCATAAATGGCATATACTTCTTCTTCTAGTCACCTTTTTTCTAACTTTCTTATTTGCCATTTTGCAGATTTCATTCACTTCACGGAAGCTAGCTTGCTATGATGGAGTGCTTGTTTTTTCTTTCATTCTCCTCTAGTATTCTTCTAGCTTGCTATGATGGAACTTGCTATCTTGATGAAGCTTTGTATGGATGGAACAATGTGTATGTGCAACTTGCTATGTATGAGTGGATGGAACTATATATGTATGCACGATGAAACTTATGTGCTGGGTATGTCATATGTTTGCTGTTAAATAGCCCTGTGAAATATATATATATATATATATATATATATATATATATATATATATATGTCATATATTTGCTGTGAAAATTGTTGGATTTAAAAAAAAACAGAAAAAGAGGCACCTTTGCCGTCAGCCGCTGATGGCAAAGGCTCCTTTGCCGTCTACCGCGGACGGCAAAGAAGCTACGCGGCGGCCACCTATGCTCCCTGGGAGCTGACCCATTTGGTCAGTTTGCCTACAGCGGCGAACGGCAAAGGCTTTGCCTACAGTGGCAGACGGCAAAGAATGCCCACATTTGCCTACAGCACCAGATAGCAAAGGCTTGTCCCGCAGTGACGTCCAGCTGACGTCATTCGGCGGACGGCAAAGGGCGGATGCTCTTTGCCGTCAGCGGCGGACAGCAAAGGCTACCGTTAGCCGCCTAACGGACTAACATCGCATTTATTGTCGTCGGCTTTCCTTGCCGTCAGCCGCTGATAGCAAAGGCTGTTGGGGAACGTAGCAGAAATTCAAAATTTTCTACGCATCACCAAGATCAATCTATGGAGTAATCTAGCAACGAGGGGAAGGGGAATGCATCTACATACCCTTGTAGATCGCGAGCGGAAGCGTTCAAGAGAACGGGGTTGATGGAGTCGTACTCGTCGTGATCCAAATCACCGATGATCCTAGCGCCGAACGGACGGCACCTCCGCGTTCAACACACGTACGGAGCAGCGACGTCTCCTCCTTCTTGATCCAGCAAGGGGGGAGGAGAGGTTGATGGAGATCCAGCAGCACGACGGCGTGGTGGTGGAAGTAGCGGGATCCCGGCAGGGCTTCGCCAAGCGCAAGCGGGGAGGAAGAGGTGTCACGGGAGGGAGAGGGAGGCGCCAGGGCTTAGATTATTGCTGCCCTCCCTCTCCCCCACTATATATAGGGCCAAGGGAGAGGGGGGCGCAGCCTTGGCCCTTCCTCCAAGGAAGGGTGCGGCCAGGGAGGAGACCTTCCTCCCCAAGGCACCTCGGAGGTGCCTTCCCCCTTTAGGACTCTCCGTTTTTCTTATCTCTTGGCGCATGGGCCTCTTGGGGCTGGTGCCCTTGGCCCATATAGGCCAAGGCGCACCCCCTACAGCCCATGTGGCCCCCCGGGGCTGGTGGACCCCCTTGGTGGACCCCCAGACCCCTTTCGGCACTCCCGGTACAATACCGACAAAGTGCGAAACTTTTCCGGCGACCAAAATAAGACTTCCCATATATAAATCTTTACCTCCGGACCATTCCGGAACTCCTCGTGACGTCCGGGATCTCATCCGGGACTCCGAACAACTTTCGGGTTACCGCATACTAATATCTCTACAACCCTAGCGTCACCGAACCTTAAGTGTGTAGACCCTACGGGTTCGGGAACCATGCAGACATGACCGAGACGACTCTCCGGTCAATAACCAACAGCGGGATCTGGATACCCATGTTGGCTCCCACATGGTCCTCGATGATCTCATCAGATGAACCACGATGTCGAGGATTCAATCAATCCCGTATACAATTCCCTTTGTCTATCGGTATGTTACTTGCCCGAGATTCGATCGTCGGTATCCCGATACCTTGTTCAATCTCGTTACCGGCAAGTCTCTTTACTCGTTCCGTAACACATCATCCCGTGATCAACTCCTTGGTCACATTGTGCACATTATGATGATGTCCTACCGAGTGGGCCCAGAGATACCTCTCCATTTACACGGAGTGACAAATCCCAGTCTCGATTCGTGCCAACCCAACAGACACTTTCGAAGATACCTGTAGTGCACCTTTATAGCCACCCAGTTACGTTGTGACGTTTGGTACACCCAAAGCATTCCTACGGTATCCGGGAGTTGCACAATCTCATGGTCTAAGGAACTGATACTTGACACTAGAAAAGCTCTAAGCAAACGAACTACACGATCTTGTGCTAGGCTTAGGATTGGGTCTTCTCCATCACATCATTCTCCTAATGATGTGATCCCGTTATCAACGACATCCAATGTCCATGGTCAAGAAACCGTAACCATCTATTGATCAACGAGCTAGTCAACTAGAGGCTTACTAGGGACATGGTGTTGTCTATGTATCCACACATGTATCTGAGTTTCCTATCAATACAATTCTAGCATGGATAATAAACGATTATCATGAACAAGGAAATATAATAATAACCTATTTATTATTGCCTCTAGGGCATATTTCCAACAGTCTCCCACTTGCACTAGAGTCAATAATCTAGTTCACATCACCATGTGATTAACACTGACAGGTCACATCACCATGTGACCAACATCCAAAGAGTTTACTAGAGTCAACAATCTAGTTCACATCACTATGTGATTAACACTCAATGAGTTCTGGTTTGATCATGTTATGCTTGTGAGAGAGGTTATTAATCAACGGGTCTGAACCTTTCAGATCCGTGTGTGCTTTACGAATATCTATGTCATCTTGTGGATGCTACCACGCGCTATTTGGAGCCATTTCAAATAACTGCTCTACTATACGAATCCGGTCTACTACTCAGAGTCATCCGGATTAGTGTCAAAGTTCGCATCGACGTAACCCTTTACGACGAACTCCTTTTCACCTCCATAATCGAGAAAATTCCTTAGTCCACTAGATACTAAGGATAAGTTCGACCGCTGTCATGTGATCCATTCCCGGATCACTATTGTACCCCTTGACCAACTCATGGCAAGGCACACTTCATGTGCGGTACACAACATAGCATACTGTAGAGCCTACGGCTGAAGCATAGGGGACGACCTTCGTCCTTTCTCTCTCTTCTGTTGTGTTCAGGTCTTGAGTCTTACTCAATACTCACACCTCGTAACACAGCCAAGAACTCCTTCTTTGCAGATCTATTTTGAACTCTTTCAAAATCATGTCAAGGTGTGCGTTCTTTGAAAGTATCATCGGGCGTCTTGATCTATCTCTATAGATCTTGATGCCCAATATGTAAGCAGCTTTATCCAGGTCTTCCTTTGAAAAAAAAACTCCTTTCAAACAACCCTTTATGCTTTCCAGAAATTCTACATCATTTCGGATCAACAATATGTCATTCACATATACTTATCAGAAATGTTGTAGTGCTCCCACTCACTTTATTGGAAATATAAGTTTCTAACAAACTTTGTATAAACCCAAAAACTTTGATCACTCCATCAAAGTGTATATTCTGACTCCAAGATGCTTGCTCTAATCCATGGAAGGATCGCTGGAGCTAGCATACATTTTAGCATCCTTAGGATCGACAAAACCTTTCTGATTGTATCACATACAACCTTTCCTTACGAAAACTGGTAAGGAAACTTGTTTTGACATCCGTCTGCCAGATTTCATAAATGCAGCTAATGCTAACATGATTCCGACGGACTTAAGCATCGCTACGGATGAGAAAATCTCATCGTAGTCAACTCCTTGAACTTGTGGAAATACTCTTTGCCACAAGTCGAGCTTCATAGACGGTAACATCACCGTCCACGTCCGTCTTCTTCTCAAAGATCCATTTATCTTGGATTTCATGGCTTCTAACCATTTGTCGGAATATGGGCCCACCATCGCTTCTCCATAGCTCGTAGGTTCAGTATTGTCCAACAACATGATATCTCAGACAGGATTACGTACCACTCTGAAGTAGCACGCATCCTCGTCGTCCTACGAGGTTTGGTGGTGACTTGATCCGAAGTTTCATGATCACTATCATAAGCTTCCACTTCAATTGGTATAGGTGCCACAGGAACAACTTCCTGTGCCCTGCTACACACTAGTTGGAGTGACGATTCAATAACCTTATCAAGTCTCCACCATCCTCCCACTCAATTCTTTCGAGAGAAACTTTTCCTCGGGAAAGGACTCATTTCTAGAAGCAATTACTTTTGCTTCCAGATCTGAAATAGGAGGTGTACCCAACTGTTTTGGGTTTTCTATGAAGATGCATTTATCCGCTTTGGGTTCGAGCTTATCAGCTTGAAACTTTTTCACATAAGCATCGCAGCCCCAAACTTTTAAGAAACGACAACTTAGGTTTCTCTAAACGGTGTCGTCTCAACGGAATTGCGTGGTGCCCTATTTAAAGTGAATGCGGTTGTCTCTAATGCCTAACCCATAAACAATAGTGGTAATTCGATAAGAGACATCATGGTATGCACCATATCCAATAGGGTGCAGCTATGATGTCCGGACACACCATCACACTATGGTGTTCCAGGCGGTATTAATTGTGAAACACTTTCCACAATGTCTTAATTGTGTGCCAAACTCGTAACTCAGATACTCATCTCTATGATCATATCACAGACATTTTATCCTCTTGTCACGACGATCTTCAACTTCACTCTGAAATTACTTGAACCTTTCAATAATTCAGACTTGTGTTTCATCAAGTAAATACACTCAGCATTTACTCAAATCATCTGTGAAGTAAGAACATAACGATATCCACTGCATGCCTCAGCACTCATTGGACTGCACACATCAAAATGTATTACTTCCAACAAGTTGCTCTCTTGTTCCATCTTACTGAAAACGAGGACTTTCAGTCATCTTGCCCATGTGGTATGATTTGCATGTCTCAAGTGATTCAAAATCAAGTGAGTCCAAACGATCCATCTGCATGGAGTTTCTTCATGCATATATACCAATAGACATGGTTCGCATGTCTCAATCTTTTCAAAAACGACTGAGTCCAAAGATCCATCTACATGGAGCTTCTTCATGCGTTTTATCCCAATATGACTCAAATAGCAGTGCCACAAGTATGTGGTACTATCATTACTTTTGGCATGAACATGTGTATCACTGCGATCGAGATTCATTTTAGGTGCAAGACCATTGAAGGTATTATTCAAATAAACAGAGTAACCATTATTCTCCTTAAATGAATAACCGTATTGCGATAAACATAATCCAATCATGCTCAACGCAAACACCAAATCTCGATAGTAGAGGGAGCATGCGATGCTTGATCACATCAACCTTGGAAACACTTCCAACACATATCGTCATCTCACCTTTAGCTAGTCTCCGTTTATTCCGCAGCTTTTATTTCGAGTTACTAACACTTAGCAATCGAACCGGTATCTAATACCCTGGTGCTGCTAGGAGTACTAGTAAAGTACACATTCATATAATGTATATCTAATATACTTCTGTCGACCTCGCCTGCCTTCTCATCTACCAAATATCTAGGGTAGTATTGCTTCAGTGACCGTTCCTCTCATTACAGAAGCACTTAGTCTCGGGTTTGGGTTCAACCTTGGGATTCTTCACTAGAGCAGCAAACGATTTGCTGTTTCATGAAGTATCCCTTTTGCCCTTGCCCTTCTAGAAACTAGTGGTTTTACTAACCATCAACAATTGATGCTCCTTCTTGATTTCTACTTTCGCGGTGTCAACATCGCGAATAGTTCAAGGATCATCATAACTATCCCTGATATGTTATAGTTCATCACGAAGCTCTACTAGCTTGGTGGCAGTGACTATGGAGAACTATCACTATCTCATCTGGAAGATCAACTCCCACTCGATTCAAGCGATTGCAGTACTCAGACAATCTGAGCACATTCTCAACGATTGAGCTTTTCTCCCTTGGTTTGCAGGCTTAAGAAACTTGTCAGAGGTCTCATACCTCTTGACGAGGGCATTAGTCTAAAATCCCAATTTCAGTCTTCGGAACATCTCATATGTTCTGCGACGTTTCAAAACCGTCTTTGGTGCCACAATTCTAAACCGTTAGCATTACTCACTGAACTATCACGTAGTCATCAAAACGTGTATGTCAGATGTTTCGCAACATCTACAGACGACGCTGAGGTTCAGCACACCGAGCGGTGCATTAAGGACATAAGCCTTCTGTGCAGCAAATGAGGACAATCCTTAGTTTACGGACCCATTCCGCATAATTGCTACTACCAACTTTCAACTAAATTTTCTCTAGGAACATATCTTAAACAGTAGAACTAAAGCGTATGACATAATTTGCAAAGACCTTTTGACTATGTTCATGATAATTAAGTTCATCTGATTAATGAACTCCCACTCAGATAGACATCCCTCTAGTCATCTAAGTGATACATGATCCGAGTCAAACTAGGCCGTGTCCGATCATCACGTGAGACGGACTAGTCATCATCGGTGAACATCTCCATGTTCATCGTATCTGCTATACGACTCATGTTCGACCTTTCGGTCTCTTGTGTTCCGAGGCTATGTCTGTACATGCTAGGCTCGTCAAGTCAACCTAAGTGTTTTGCATGTGTTCCGAGGCCATGTCTGTACATGCTAGGCTCGTCAACACCCGTTGTATTCGAACGTTAGAATCTATCACACCCGATCATCACGTGGTGCTTCGAAACAACGAACCTTCGCAACGGTGCACAGTTAGGGGGAACACGTCTCTTGAAATTTTAGTGAGGGATCATCTTATTTATGCTACCGTCGTTCTAAGCAAATAAGATGCATAACATGATAAACATCACATGCAATCAAATAGTGACATGATATGGCCAATATCATTTTGCTCCTTTGATCTCCATCTTCGGGGCACCATGATCATCTTCGTCACCGGCATGACACCATGATCTCCATCATCATGATCTCCATCATTGTGTCTTTATGAAGTTGTCACGCCAACGATTACTTCTACTTCTATGGCTAACGCGCTTAGCAATAAAGTAAAGTAATTTACATGGCATTATTCAATGACACGCAGGTCATACAAAAAATAAAGACAACTCCTATGGCTCCTGCCGGTTGTCATACTCATCGACATGCAAGTCGTGATCCCTATTACAAGAATATGATCAATCTCATACGTCACATATATCATTCATCATATCTTCTGGCCATATCACATCACATAGCACATGCTGCAAAAACAAGTTAGACGTCCTCTAATTGTTGTTGCAAGTTTTTACGTGGCTTGTATAGGTTTCTAGCAAGAACGTTTCTTACCTACGTAAAACCACAACATGATATGCCAATTTATATTTACCCTTCATAAGGACCCTTTTCATCGAATCCGTTCCGACTAAAGTGGGAGAGACAGACACCCGCTAGCCACCTTATGCAACTAGTGCATGTCAGTCGGTGGAACCTGTCTCACGTAAGCGTACGT
The DNA here is from genome assembly GCF_018294505.1 of Triticum aestivum. Lineage (NCBI taxonomy): Eukaryota > Viridiplantae > Streptophyta > Magnoliopsida > Poales > Poaceae > Triticum > Triticum aestivum. Next base: position 308,618,477 of record NC_057805.1, on the reverse strand, counting down.
GTAAGGTCGGTCCGGGCCGCTTCATCCCACAATGCCGCCGAAACAAGATAAGACTAGTAGCGGCAAGAAGAATTGGCAACATCGACGCCCACAACTACTTTGTGTTCTACTCGTGCATAGAAACTACGCATAGACCTAGCTCATGATGCCACTGTTGGGGAACGTAGCAGAAATTCAAAATTTTCTACGCATCACCAAGATCAATCTATGGAGTAATCTAGCAACGAGGGGAAGGGGAGTGCATCTACATACCCTTGTAGATCGCGAGCGGAAGCGTTCAAGAGAACGGGGTTGATGGAGTCGTACTCGTCGTGATCCAAATCACCGATGATCCTAGCGCCGAACGGACGGCACCTCCGCGTTCAACACACGTACGGAGCAGCGACGTCTCCTCCTTCTTGATCCAGCAAGGGGGGAGGAGAGGTTGATGGAGATCCAGCAGCACGACGGCGTGGTGGTGGAAGTAGCGGGATCCCGGCAGGGCTTCGCCAAGCGCAAGCGGGGAGGAAGAGGTGTCACGGGAGGGAGAGGGAGGCGCCAGGGCTTAGATTATTGCTGCCCTCCCTCTCCCCCACTATATATAGGGCCAAGGGAGAGGGGGGGCGCAGCCTTGGCCCTTCCTCCAAGGAAGGGTGCGGCCAGGGAGGAGACCTTCCTCCCCAAGGCACCTCGGAGGTGCCTTCCCCCTTTAGGACTCTCCGTTTTTCTTATCTCTTGGCGCATGGGCCTCTTGGGGCTGGTGCCCTTGGCCCATATAGGCCAAGGCGCACCCCCTACAGCCCATGTGGCCCCCCCGGGGCTGGTGGACCCCCTTGGTGGACCCCCGGACCCCTTTCGGCACTCCCGGTACAATACCGACAAAGTGCGAAACTTTTTCGGCGACCAAAATAAGACTTCCCATATATAAATCTTTACCTACGGACCATTCCGGAACTCCTCGTGACGTCCGGGATCTCATCCGGGACTCCGAACAACTTTCGGGTTACCGCATACTAATATCTCTACAACCCTAGCGTCACCGAACCTTAAGTGTGTAGACCCTACGGGTTCGGGAACCATGCAGACATGACCGAGACGACTCTCCGGTCAATAACCAACAGCGGGATCTGGATACCCATGTTGGCTCCCACATGGTCCTCGATGATCTCATCGGATGAACCACGATGTCGAGGATTCAATCAATCCCGTATACAATTCCCTTTGTCTATCGGTATGTTACTTGCCCGAGATTCGATCGTCGGTATCCCGATACCTTGTTCAATCTCATTACCGGCAAGTCTCTTTACTCGTTCCGTAACACATCATCCCGTGATCAACTCCTTGGTCACATTGTGCACATTATGATGATGTCCTACCGAGTGGGCCCAGAGATACCTCTCCGTTTACACGGAGTGACAAATCCCAGTCTCGATTCGTGCCAACCCAACAGACACTTTCGGAGATACCTGTAGTGCACCTTTATAGCCACCCAGTTACGTTGTGACGTTTGGTACACCCAAAGCATTCCTACGGTATCCGGGAGTTGCACAATCTCATGGTCTAAGGAACTGATACTTGACACTAGAAAAGCTCTAAGCAAACGAACTACACGATCTTGTGCTAGGCTTAGGATTGGGTCTTGTCCATCACATCATTCTCCTAATGATGTGATCCCATTATCAACGACATCCAATGTCCATGGTCAGGAAACCGTAACCATCTATTGATCAACGAGCTAGTCAACTAGAGGCTTACTAGGGACATGGTGTTGTCTATGTATCCACACATGTATCTGAGTTTCCTATCAATACAATTCTAGCATGGATAATAAACGATTATCATGAACAAGGAAATATAATAATAACCTATTTATTATTGCCTCTAGGGCATATTTCCAACAAAGGCCCCTTTGCCGTCCGCTTCAAAAAGCAGACGACAAAGAAGCTCTTTACCGATGCCTACTTTGCCGGAGCCTTTTGCCCTCCGCGGCAGACGGCAAAGGCCTTTTTGCCGTCCGCCATCCTTGCCTGCAGACGGCAAAGTAGCTGATTCCTGTAGTGTTCAGTTTTTTTTTGCACAGGCCAAAATGCTTAACCTTTTTGCCTCAACATTTGCATGTAGCATTTAGATGTGACTAAGAATACATCAAAAATTGTCTTGATCTTTTTGACATTTCGAAAATTATTTTTTGGCCCGGGAGCACGCGCTCCCGAGAGCCAAATTGAATTTCCGCATGTGCGCTGATTACACAAATCTCAACAAAGCATGCCCGAAGGATCCGCTTCCTTTGCCCCGCATTGATCGGGTGATCAACTCCATCACGAGTTGTGAGCGACTGTCTTTTTTAGACGCGTACTCTGGGTACCACCAGATCTATATGAGGGAGTCCACCACGGGTTGCTAACGGAGGTTGCTAGATCTGCATACTGCTGGTTAATGGAACGCAATAGCCATACCCGCGTACCCGCATACCCATATGCTCATTCATTCTGACAGGTAGACATTGTATGTCATTCACTAAAAATGTGAAAACCCTAGCGTCGCTTTACCCAACCCAACCTCAATCTCAAATCCCTCCCCGTAGCCCCCTCCCCCCGCGCCGTCACTCTCACACCACACCACAGAAAGCCCCTCGCCCCATCTCTCTCGCCACAAACCCTAGAGGGGAGGTGCCATCGCCGCCGGCGCTACCTGCAGCGATATGACCATCCACCTCCCTCATCTCCTCGTCTTCTCTTTCCACCTCCCGTCCTCCATGCGACTAGCAGACCAAGCCATCTCCTCCCTCCACCTCCCGTCCTCCATGCGACTAGCAGACCAAGCAATCTCCTCCCTCCACCTCCTCCTCTCCACCCTCCACCTCCTCCTCTCCACCCCACCCCCTCCACACGAGCACGTCGGGCTGGCGGAGCACCTCCTTCCTCCATGCCTCGAGCTTCAGTGGACAAACACATGGATCTTGGCCACGAGGATGTCGAGGAGGCGCATCACTCCATCGCAGATGCAAACGCGGTGGATGGGGAAGAATTTGGAGAAGATGGCACCAAGAGTCGGCCTCGGGCGCCACGCCTTCGCCCTTGCCTATCCATGCTCCCGACTCTTCAACCACCTTTAATGGGGCAGGTTCTCGGGCGCAGCTCCTCTCTGCCCGGTTACAAGGTGGGGTGTGGTCGTGGCCGTGACAACGCTACACATGCGACGGCGGTACCAAGCACCCGGCGGCGTCCGGGACCAACTCCGACCGTTCCTATGAGGAACACTTCTAGTGCGGCAGCAAAGCTTCCAATTCGGTGAAGAGTTCATTATCTTTTTTAATGTGTTGATTTGATTTGTTAACGAATGATCGAGTGTGTTCAATAGTTACTTGATCTTTTGTAGATGCTCACACAGGAGAAACTAGCTTTTGGATCTGCCTTCAAGACATTCAAGAAGGGATGCAGGTTTGTACTTAGTGGTACTTAAGAATTGCAAATTAAACATAACTTATATACATAAAACTCCCTGCTAGCATCCACATAGACCCCAAATGAGCTAGCTTTTGGACTTGCGTTCAAGACATTGAAGAAGGATGCATGTTAGTACTTAGTACTCTGTCCGTCCCAAATGAGCAAAATGATGTAAGGAAAATTCCCCTAGGAAAAAGACTCATGGCGTGCTGTGCGCAGAAGATCCCCTTTGGGGTCTTGGACACGCCCACAAGTCTCGAGAGAGGGCAAAACAGTAAGGCCTCCTTTGGTTTAGAGGAATCTTGTTGTAGGAATTTCATAGAATATGATTTCTATAGGAAAATTTTCTTTAAAGCCTTTTGGTTTGTAGGAATGGAATCATATTCCTATGAAGGAATTCTTCCTATCCTCCATATTTCATAGGAAAATAAATATTAGCCTAGACTCAATGAAAAAACTTCTATGATGTGAATCAAAGGGCATCTCCTTTTCTATTCCTACTCATAGGATTTAAGATACATGTCATCTCATTTTCTATGACTTTTCTATTTCTACGATTTTCCTACCCTATAAACCAAAGAAGGCCTAAACAGTTTCTAAACAGTTTAGGCTCTCAACTTGTAGCGGCTTTGTCCGTAGCTCACGCGCTCCCCCGGTCCACCGGCTCCACGTTACGGAGCGCACCGACTGGGACCCCACGCGTCACAGAGAGAGAGGCCACCCAGCCTTTCTTTAACCTCGCCGAAGCCGGGCGGCGCGCTGTCGCGGCCGTGAAATTTTTACTTAGCACCGCAGCGAGATTCACATCGCAGCGGCGGTTCGTGCGTGGGACTAGCACCATTTTTTCCGTATAATATAAGGGGGCGATTATAAGATGGAAGGGGTCCCTGTCGCTGTTGCGCCCGAGCGCCACCCACACCCACTTGCCTTTCCTATTAGCTGCTGCTGCTGCTGCTTTGTGCTCTTGCGCCGTGGTCTCCTCCCCACTTCCCTTGGCCTGTTCTTATCTGATCTCCAGTCCTCCCTCCTCTCCCTCGTGCCTTCTTCTCCCCCCCTTTCCCCCACCCTCCCTCCGCTGTTTTTCTCTCCTCCCCTCCCTTCCTAGCTCTCCAAGGTCATGGCAAAGGTGAAAAGCGGATAAAACTAGCAAGTGGGAGATCGACGCAGGTGAGCTCATGCTGCCCTGCCATCTCCCTTATGTGTTCCTGCGTTCCTGCTGCATATGCTTCTTCTTCCTCGTCTATCCTTTTACGATGTGTTTTGTCCGTGCTCTTGATTGGCTAGAGGGCCTGAGGTAGGCTAGCTATGCGACCATGCCTTGTTCTTTTGGTTATTTTTCTCTCTGGATAGATGGATATTTTCGGGGGTCCTAGAGTTGCTTCTGCAGCAGTTTTCAATTCCAGTTTGTGCTTCTTTTTCATTGCTCCAGGGAGATGTTTTTGGATAAGTCCAATTCCCAGAGTTCCCTTCTTTCTTTTGTTTTGGAAATCTGGAGTATGTAGCACCTGGCGTTTTTGGAAGGATTTTATTTTGTTTTGTCAGGGAGGAATGGAATGCTATTCCTGTTTTCTCTTATCAGGAGATGGAAAATTTCCCGTCCCTTCTCCGTTTTTGATGCCTGCTTGATCCATTTTCTCTATTGTTTTCTTCCCCTTTTGTGGGCTATACTACTACTTTGTTTCCTTTTGGGTGAGCACATGGGTACATGTTCTTGTTTCCAACTGTCGATACCTGTTTTACATGAAAGATGGCTTTCTTCCCTTGAAAAGTGTTCCCCCTGCTTTCTCATCATTTTGGCCAACCCCTGTGAGTGATTGGATCAAAGCAATCCGATCTTTCATACGCTTAAACATGATACAATCATTTTCGTGACCTGCTAGGATTATATGGAAACAGTTCTAGTATTTGGTAAAACCCTGTGTGGACAGATGTGTTAAGTTTTCTGCCTTGTTCTTTCATTAGTGTATTTCGTACTCCTATATGGTCATGCATAACACACCTACCCATTTCCGTTAGTTATGCCGTCCGATATGATCATGTCACAGAGAAAAACAAGATAAGCTTCTGTTAGATTAGTTGCCTCTGCTAGTTGCGTGCGCTGCCTTCTTGAGTTGATGATCTATAATTGTGAAGGAGAGGATCATAGCAGAGGTGTGGGTTAGATAAGATCGAGTGCGTTTTGATTAGCCAAACACATGCAGGCCGGGCCTTCCGGTGCTTGCTTCAATTGGCAAACTTGCTTTTATGCCACATGATTGTCTCGGCTCCGGGTTATGTAGATCTGGGATGTTTTGTGAACTAATACTGGTCCAGCTGTTTTCTTTAAGGACAAGACAGGAACTGGAGCACATATGTGTTAAGTCACCGTCTAATTACCTGATTAAGTTCCCTCAAAGAAAACTACCTGATTAAGATACTACTGGTAGTATTATGGCTATTTTAAGCTTTATTGCTCTTAACTGTAATTGCCTCTTTAACACTAATCTTGTTGCACATGTTGCCTAGTTATTGCGTTTAGACTCAGCAAGCAATAAGTTGGTAATTAACCTGGCCTCTTTGCTTGCTTCTGTGCAGGTGAACACCACCACAGCTACAAGTAGAGGAAGTGGAATTTCTCTTGTGGAAAAAAGGGAGAGTTGCTTGAGTGGCCATGATGGGAGGTGGGCTGCTCATGGATCAGGGCATGGCGTTCTCCGGCGTGCACAACTTCGTGGATCTGCTCCAGCAGAACGGCGCCGACAAGAACCTCGGCTTCGGCTCCCTTATGCCGCAGACTTCCTCCGGCGACCAGTGCGTCATGGGCGAGGGCGACCTCGTGGACCCCCCGACGGACAACTTCCCGGACGCCGGGGAGGACGACAGCGACGACGATGTGGATGACATCGAGGAGCTGGAGCGCCGCATGTGGCGCGACCGCATGAAGCTCAAGCGCCTCAAGGAGCTGCAGCAGAGCCGCGGCAAAGAGCAGGCCGCCGCCGGCGGCGGCGTTGGCGACGGCTTGAAGCCGCGGCAGTCGCAGGAGCAGGCGCGCCGCAAGAAGATGTCGCGCGCGCAGGACGGCATCCTCAAGTACATGCTCAAGATGATGGAGGTGTGCCGCGCCCAGGGGTTCGTGTACGGCATCATTCCGGAGAAGGGCAAGCCCGTGAGCGGCGCCTCTGACAACCTCCGTGCCTGGTGGAAGGAGAAGGTCCGCTTCGACCGGAACGGCCCGGCCGCCATCGCCAAGTACCAGGCGGACAACGCCGTGCCGGGCTCCGAGAGCGAGCTGGCTTCCGGCACCGCCAGCCCGCACTCGCTGCAGGAGCTGCAGGACACCACGCTGGGCTCGCTCCTCTCGGCGCTCATGCAGCACTGCGATCCCCCGCAGCGAAGGTTCCCGCTCGAGAAGGGCATCTCTCCTCCATGGTGGCCGTCCGGCGACGAGGAGTGGTGGCCGGAGCTTGGCATCCCCAAGGACCAGGGCCCGCCCCCGTACAAGAAGCCCCATGACCTCAAGAAGGCTTGGAAGGTGAGCGTGCTCACCGCTGTCATCAAGCACATGTCGCCGGACATCGAGAAGATCCGGCGCCTCGTCCGCCAGTCCAAGTGCCTCCAGGACAAGATGACCGCCAAGGAGATCTCCACCTGGCTGGCCGTGGTGAAGCAGGAAGAGGAGCTGTTCATGAGGCTGCACCCGGGCGCTCGCCCTCCAGCGTCTGCCGGCGGCATCGCCAGTGCCATATCATTCAACGCCAGCTCGAGTGAGTACGACGTTGACCTCGCCGACGACTGCAAGGGCGATGAGGCCGGCACCCACAAGATGGCCATGGCCGATCCAACCGCCTTCAACCTCGGCGCGGCCATCCTGAATGACAAGTTCCTGATGCAAGCGCCCATGAAAGAGGAGACCGCCGACATGGAGTATGTCCAGAAGAGGAGTGCGGTGGCCGCCGAGCCGGAGCTGATGCTGAACAACCGCGTCTACACCTGCAACAACGTCCAGTGCCCGCACAGCGACTACGGGTACGGATTCCTTGACCGGAATGCGCGCAGCAGCCACCAGTACACCTGCAAGTACAATGATCCCCTCCCGCCAAGCGCGGAGAACAAGGCAGCGCCACCTGCGCCGCCGCAAGTCTTCCCGGCGGCCTACAACCAGCAGAACCATGGGCTCAACAACCTGGATTTTGGCCTGCCCATGGATGGGCAGAGGTCCATCGCCGAGCTGATGAACATGTACGACACCGCCTTCCCGGCCACCAACAAGAACATGGGCAACGACGACGTCACCATTATAGAGAGGCCCAATGCCATCACCCCGGGAGCGCAGATGGACGAGGGTTTCTTTGGACAGGGCAATGGAATTGGAGGCAATGGCGACAGTATGTTCAGTGATGTCAGTAACATGATGCAGCAGCAGCAGCAGCAGCAAGCACAACAGCCACAGCAGCAGCAGGCCCCGGCGCAGCAGCAGTTCTTCATCCGTGACGACGCGCAGGCGCAGTTCGGGAACCAGATGGGCAGCATCTCCGGCGCATCGGATTTCAGGTTCGGCTCTGGCTTCAACATGTCTGGCACCGTCGACTACCCGCAGAAGAACGACGGCCCCAATTGGTACTACTGAATGAAGAATAAACTCGTAGGGTCATCATAAGCTTTTAAAACCTTCTTCGTGGCAAAACCAACCTTGTGTTTCCATGGGGAAGCGTCGTCGTCCTCCTAAGAAGTGGGTAATTCTATAGGTCTTCTCTTAATTTTCATATAGGTTTTGCAGTAGTTGCAAATAGGCTGGAACTTGGAACTGGTTATATACATGTATGTCCATCCAGCTGGTGAACCTCTTATGGAAAACTTAATTTTATTCCTAGTTGAACTTGTTAGTTAAATGCTGTTCATATGACTGGCTGGTTGTCAAATTGTTTGTGTATTTCTTGATTCCGTTCCTTGTGATTGGTGAATGTATGAACTGGTGCTCTCTTATGTGATCTCTCTCTCTTCCGGTGATGATTTTCAATTGTTTTTTCTTTTTTGCAAAACTTCCATGCCGTGGAATTTTGGTAAAATAGACAGCTACGTCTGTTTGTCAGGCTTGTGGAAATTTTGCCTGAATTAGGTTCACTTGGATGTCGGCATAGAAACGGACCAACCAAGATGTTTTTCTTCCCCTGAACTTTCGGGTAAAAAAAAAATTCATACCGCTGAGCTGCTTCTTTTTAAGTCGTGTGAGAGATCTAGTGACTTTCACATCAAGACGCTTAGAAAGTTAGTATTTGATCCCCACTTTGCCTAAAGCCGGGTGGGTCAATTCAAAGTGGCAAACCTAAGAAAAGTTCTTTTTTTAAACTTGGGCCTCTTTATTAGATCAAACAACCGTTACATCATCCACCAGCCATCTCACAATAGATGCCGGTGGTTCCTCGACCCACAATCCGGGTGGATTAAAAACCGCCAGCCTAGCTAGCTCATGAGAGACACAATTTGCCTCTCGAGGGCAGTGAAAGAAAGACATCGAAGTATAGTCTACTGATAAAACATTGCAATCTGCATAAATTGCCGCCGCTCCTGTTGCAGTGAAGCCACCCGAGTTCATTGTATTGATCACCTCTACACAATCCGCCTCCACCACCAGCTTGTTTACTCCCATCTGTTGCGCAAGGAGGAGGCCATGCCCCAATGCATACGCTTCTGCTGATGCTACATCGGACACATGCTCCAGTTTGTCGTTGGAGGCTGCTAAGAACCTCCCTTTGTCGTCCGTGAGCACAGCCCCGACTGCTCCGTTCAGATTCTGAGCATAAAATGATGCGTCAACGTTGAGCTTCACGAACCCCTCCCTTGGCTTGGTCCACCCTCCCTTCTTCACGCCCATCTCCTTCTTCCTTGCGTTTGTGTAGTTGGTAGCTAGAGCAGAAATCGACAGCGCCGAACGGGCTGGCGTTTGTACCTCCTCTCCATGCACCTTTTGCCTTCTCTCCCACCACACATACCACACTCCCACAAGGATTAGGGTCTGCGCACTGACATTTGGAAGTAGACTTCCCCTCCGCGGTGCGCATAAAATATAGTCCAACACCGCTGATCCAGCTCTATCCACCTCGCATGACTCCTCCACAAAGCCATCCAACTTCAGACATCTCCATATCTCAGCCGCCCTTGGACAAGAAAACAGCACATGCTTTATATCCTCGCATCCTCCTGCACACATTGGATAGCTCTTGGGCATCGCTATATGACGGTTCGCAAGGACTCCAAAGCATGGCAGAAACCCATGCAGCACTTTCCATGCATGTATTTTCACTTTACCCGGCAGTGAAGATTCCCACAATTTTGCCCAGACTGGATATTGTTGTGATTGTTGGCCTTCCGTTCGCTCGAACCAACGTCCGAACTGATGATCCCACTCTGCATGATATGCCGACCTAACCGTGAATATGTTGTTCTTGGTGAACCTCCACGCCACAAAATCATCCATCATTCCTGGCGGCGCCAGCGGAATAGCAAGGATTCTCTCCGCATCCACCTGCCAGAACATATCCATGATAAGCTCATGATCCCACACTCCTGTTGCCGGGTCGATCAGGTCAGATACCTTTGACAACAGATTTGCTCCTCTCGGGGTGACTACACGTCCATCCGCACTCGCTGCTATCCATGGGTCAGACCAAATATTAACTTGTGATCCATCGCCTATCCTCCAAATGGCCCCTCTTTTGAAGGTATGAATGCCAGCACATATACTCTGCCATGTGAATGAACATCCACTCTTCATCTTCGCTTCTAAAAGTTTCCCGTCCGGGTAGTATTTCGATCTAAGGACCCGCGCACACAAAGAATCCGGATTTTCCAATAATCTCCATACTTGCTTGGCCAACAAAGCGAGGTTAAAACTATGCAAATCCCTGAATCCCATCCCCCCTTTGTTCTTCGGAATGCAAAGCTTCCACCATGACGCCCAATGTATCCTCTTGTGGTTATCGTCGTCACCCCACCAGTATCTTGATATGGCATCCGTCATCCCTTTGCAAACATTTTTCGGGATATTAAACACCGACATCGCGAACACTGGCATGGCTTGAGCAACAACCTTAATGAGTACATCTTTCCCTCCTGTGGATAACATCTTCTCTTTCCATTCGCTCAACACCTGATTGATCTGATCGATGAGGTATTCAAAAGCTTCACTCCTGTCCGCCCCCACCATCGCCGGTAGGCCCAAATATCTCTCATTCATGGCTTCCGTGAATATACGCAGATTCTGACATATTACAACTTTTTCTTCCACTGCCAAGTTCGGGCTAAAGTAGATGCTGGACTTGGCGTCACTTACCAATTGCCCCGAGCTCTCACAGTATGCATCCAAGATATCCCGAAGACATTCAGCATTCGCCCCATCAGCTCTCATCAGAATGAGGGAATCGTCCGCAAAGAGTAAATGTGAAATTTGTGGTGCGTCTCTACATACTCTCACGCCTACTAGATTTCCATTATCCTCTTCCCTTTGTAACAAACTTGACAAGGCCTCAGCACACAACAGAAAAAGGTAAGGAGACAAGGGGTCTCCCTGCCTTAGCCCTCTCGATGGGTGGAACACATCCGTAGATGTCCCGTTGAAACAAACATTATATGAAACTGATGACACACAAGCCATTATGAACGAGACCCATCTGTTATCAAACCCCAACCTCTCCATCATTCTCTTCAGGAAGCACCATTCCACCCTATCATATGCCTTATGCATATCTAATTTCACCGCACATAGCCCTGACTTGCCTTGTTTTCTCTTTATAGTGTGCATACACTCATACGCAATTAGAATGTTGTCCGTGATCAATCTTCCGGGAACAAAAGCACTCTGCGTCGGGCTGATAATTTCCGGTAAGATTCCTTTCAACCGATTAGCTAGCATCTTGGAGATGATCTTGTAGGCCACATTACATAGACTAATCGGTCTAAACTGCGTGATGTTAGTCGGAGCTGCCACTTTCGGAATCAACACTATCGTGGTATTATTCCACCCTTCCGGGATCGTACCTGTATTTATTGCTTCCAACACTTCCTTCACCAGATCCTCCTTAATCATACTCCAAAAACGTTTGTAAAATGCCGCATGTAATCCGTCGCCCAGGGGCCTTAAAATCTCCAATACTGAACAGAGCCCGACGAGCGTCTTCTTCGGTGAACGGAGCTAGAAGCATATCGTTCATTTGCCCCGAAACCTTGGGCACCACTTTTTGAATGACATTCTCATTTGGAATATTCACCTACGAAGTAAACAGGTTAGTAAAATAATTTTGTACAATCTTCTCCATTTCTGCTTGCACTTCCTGCACCACTCAGTTCTCATCTTGTAAGCTTTTGATAGTATTCTTCTTCCTCCTTGCTGAGGCATACATGTGAAAAAAATTTGTGTTCCGATCACCATGTTTTAACCAATTCGCTCTACCTCTCTACACCCACTCGATTTCCTCCTGTTCCAGCAAATTCTCAATGACAAGAAGTATCTCCTTCTGCCTATCGATGGCGGCATCTGTAGCCGGACCCCTTCTCACGTCCTCCAGCTCCGCTTTTAGGGCCGCCATCCTCTTCTGCGGTCTCTTCAACACTTCCCGATCCCACCGGTGCAGCTCTGTATGTACTGCATCAACTTTAGGCTTGAAAGGCCCAATGCCTAGCATGGCAGCCCGTTGCCATGCCGTTCGAACCACCTCCTCCACCGTTTCCTCCTTGAGCCATCTTGCTTCAAACCTTCTTTTAGCTCCCCTCGGTCTACTATGTTCCGCATAATATTCCGTATTCACCACTATGGGTCGATGGTCGGACTTCGTCATCTCCCCGTTCAGTACTCCTGCATGCGGGAAGAGGTTATTCCACCTCGAATTACAAACCGCTCTATCCAGTCTCTCCTTGATCCGACCTCTGCTCCAAGTAAAACAATCACCTGACGCCCCCATATCATCAAGATCACAATTGGCCAGAGCATCTCTAAACCCTTGCATCAGTCGCTGCTCCCGAACCGCCCCCCTCCTTCTCATGAGCAAATAAGATTTCATTAAAATCTCCAAAAACCATCCAGGGAACATCCATAACTTGGTGTAGCGACCTAAGATAGTCCCATGATTTATGCTTATTCTCTTTTGTCGGTTCTCCGTAGAATCCTGTGCATCTCCACTTGTTCCCATCATCAATAATGACATCAATGAAATTACTCGTAACCTCCATTCTTGTGATATTCATATCGCGTCTCCAAAACATCACAAGACCCCCCGCCCTCCCATCACTCGGGTCGACCAGCCTCTCCTGGAACCCTAGTTTTTTCATCAATTTCTCCGCCTCTGCGTCAGACAGATGTGCCTCTGAAAGAAACAACACATCTAGTTTGTAGCACCTCTCGACCTCCCGAAGTGCTCGAACTGCTCGGGACTGACGCATCCCGCGGCAGTTCCACCCTAAGAGTATCATTGGGCCTGGCGGTCCCCCGAACCGGGGGCCGCCAATTGTTGGAAATATGCCCTAGAGGCAATAATAAAATGGTTATTATTATATTTCCTTGTTCATGATAATTGTCTATTGTTCATGCTTTAATTGTGTTATCCGGAAATCGTAATACATGTGCGAATACATAGACCATAACATGTCCCTAGTGAGCCTCTAGTTGACTAGCTCGTTGATCAATAGATGGTTACGGTTTCCTGACCATGGACATTGGATGTCATTGATAACGGGATCACATCATTAGGAGAATGATGTGATGGACAAGACCCAATCCTAAGCATAGCACTAGATCGTGTAGTTCGTTTGCTAAAGCTTTTCTAATGTCAAGTATCATTTCCTTAGACCATGAGATCGTGCAACTCCCGGATACCGTAGGAATGCTTTGGGTGTACCAAACGTCACAACGTAACTGGGTGGCTATAAAGGTGCACTACAGGTATCTCCGAAAGTGTCTGTTGGGTTGGCTCGGATCGAGACTGGGATTTGTCACTCCGTATGACGGAGAGGTATCTCTGGGCCCACTCGGTATTGCATCATCATAATGAGCTCAATGTGACTAAGTATTTAGTCACGGGATCATGCATTACAGAACGAGTAAAGTGACTTGCCGGTAACGAGATTGAATGAGGTATTGGGATACCGACGATCGAATCTCGGGCAAGTAAAGTACCGATTGACAAAGGGAATTGTATACGGGATTGCTTGAATCCTCGACATTGTGGTTCATCCGATGAGATCATCGTGGAACATGTGGGAGCCAACATGGGTATCCAGATCCCGCTGTTGGTTATTGCCTAGAGCGGTGTCTCGGTCATGTCTGCATGATTCCCGAACCCGTAGGGTCTACACACTTAAGGTTCGGTGACACTAGGGTTATAAGGAAGGTTTGTATGTGATTACCAAATGTTGTTCGGAGTCCCGGATGAGATCCCGGACGTCACGAGGAGTTCCGGAATGGTCCGGAGGTAAAGATTTATATATGGGAAGTCACCATACGGTCACCGGAAATATTCGGGGGTATCCCGGTATTGTACCGGGACCACCGGAAGGGTTCCGAGGGTCCACCGGGAGGGTCCACCTGCCCCGGACGGCCTTATGGGCTGTAAGTGGAAGGGAACCAGCCCTTAGTGGGCTGGGCGCCAACCCCCCTAGGGCCCATGCGCCTAGGGTTTGGGGGGAACCCTAAAGGGGGGCGCCCCCCTTGCTTGGGGGGCAAGCTCCCTCCCCCCTTTGGCCGCCGCCCCCCTCTAGATCTCATCTAGAGGGGCCGGCCCCCTTCCCCCTTCTCCCTATAAATAGAGGGGTGAGGGGAGGGCTGCAGCACCACATCCAAGGCGCAGCCCCTCCCCTCCCCAACACCTCTCCTCCTCTGCGCGTGCTTGGCGAAGCCCTGCCGGAGAACTGTCACTCCACCACCACCACGCCGTCGTGCTGCTGTTGGAGCCTTCTTCCTCAACCTCTCCCTCCTCCTTGCTGGATCAAGGCGTGGGAGACGTCACCGCTCCATACGTGTGTTGAACGCGGAGGTGCCGTCTGTTCGGCGCTTGAATCATCGGTGATTTGGATCACGACGAGTACGACTCCATCAACCCCGTTCTCTTGAACGCTTCCGCTCGCGATCTACAAGGGTATGTAGATGCACTCCTCCCCTCTCGTTGCTAGTAAACTCCATAGATTGATCTTGGTGATGCGTAGAAAATTTTAATTTCCGCAACGATCCCCAACACCAATGTTGCCAAGTCCATCAAAACGGTATCATCCGCCTTGCGCCTCTTGCTTCCCTGCGAGTTTGTGTCATCCTCCCCCTCCTCCCCTCCTTTTGTGCTTGCTTCTTTCGACTTCAGCCGCTCTCCCCCTTTGCCATCAGTTAACAGCAGCTGCGTTCCTACACTCTGCTCCTTCTCTTCATACTCCAGCCTTCTTTTGAATGACCCCGAGGGTTGGGCATTACTAGGGCATTTGACCGGGCTGCTAGCCGTGCTGCATAGATCCTCATCATATCTTTCCTTAGCTGTCTGGTTCCTCCAAGCTCCCCCACCTCGTCCTCCTCTCCCCCCGATTATTCCATGTACCTCTCTCCTCCTGGCCTGTTTGCACCCAATGTTCATCTCTTCTAAACTCCGGAGCAATCAAGGAAATAGGATAAATTATAGCATTCTCATCATGGACACCATTACCATGCTCCTTGGCGACATGACTAACCAGGCCACAAACACCACAAAATACTGGCATCTTCTCATATTCAAACTCAAAGTATACCTTCTTCTGCCTTAAGGTGAGGCTTGCACATCTCATCAGAGGTTTCCTCACGTCCAAGATGATTCGCACTCGGATCCCCCCACCTTGGCCTTTCACTGACCTCTCGTCCACTCGCACCACTTCCCCTGCCTTTCTCGCTAATTGCCTCGCGATACTCGCAGTTCTCATCTTCTCCTTCAACCCCATCACCCTCATCCAAACCTGATATGTATTGAGTTCAATCTCCTTCACCTCCGACCAGCCATCATACTGTGCCAACAACACTGGGCAGTTTCTGAATATCCACGGCCCTTCGTTCATCACCCTCTCCCAATCTCCCAAGCAACTCATCTGTACCAAAAACAGGTTATCCTCTATTGCCCTAAACTCCACTTCTTGCTCTAGGTTCCAAGCCGATCGCATATTTCCATAGAAAGCACCATGATTGAACTTTTTGTTAGTATGGACCCTAGCCAACGCCATGAATTCAGTATCCTTCTCTAGCTCTTCCAAATCCTCCTCTAAAACCACGTCTTCCTCCTTCTCCTCCCTCAGATTCATATACTTCAGCTTCTCGTTCAACGAATCTTCCTGCGACGCCCTGGCTCCATCCAACGAACCCTCCGACCCCTGATCTCCCTTTGCCCTCCTCTTCCCTCCCTCCTGCTCCGCCGTCTTCCGCCCATTAACCCTAGATGTGGATGAGTCCGCCGATGCCATGATCTTCCCTCCGAGGGTAGTTGTCCCCCCTTGCTCCGCCCTTCTGGATCGAGAGAACCCGGCCGGACTAGAAGCCCGATCGGGATCCGATCCAGCTTCGTCGTGTTGCCGCCGTCTCCTCGGCCGTCGCCTAAGAGAAAGAAACCCTAAAGGGTACGTGACGTGTGTCTCCTGTATAACCTAAGAAAAGTTAGGCAATGCTTTGAAGTGTTTTTGGTGCTCGCCAGAAAATAATCTTTGCCTGGTAATATTAAAAAGAAAGAAACATGGATCCGGTTGGATTGGATGGTCCTCGCTTTGATCACAAGAGCCACCATCCCCTTTATTGCTTGGTGGCGCCTATCAACCGTGCATCTTATCCCTTGGCCTGTCAAGCCAAGGTAGTGGTGGGACTTGTGAGTTGTGACCCCTCCTCACATGCTCTCGGGCTCAGTCACAGAGGTGCCCCTATCGTGTTGATTTTCATGGAGGCAGCGGGTCGGCGCGCTAACAGCCATCCGATCGAGTCTTTGATGACTGAGGCTGAGGTGCATATGAGGAGTGACAGGTGTCACGTTTCTTTGCTGGGCGATTAAGTCTCTGAATGACCCACTGTGTGCGACAACTTGACAAGTTTCTGAATGACTCAGTGTGTTTTCAGTCATAATCCTCGTTTGATGGAAGTTGTTAAATCATGTGATGTATCATACTAGGGAGCTGGGGTACATGCTGAAAAACATCTCAAAATGGATAAAGAAACATGTTGAAAAAGGCCACAAGAGTTTGTGGCAAGTCTCTCTTACCAAGAGTTTCTGGTTGGGGGGGTCTACAAAAAAAAAGAGTTTCTGGTTGGGGGGATCTACAAAATAAAATTAAACACTGAGGGAAAGGGTTAACGGTTGAGTTAGATGTAAGCCAAGGTTAAGCGTTTTATGAGGGCACCGAAATCCGGCGATGTGGGCTCAAAATCGTTCTCGAGATGTACCTAATCTGCCCCTTAAAATAGGTTCCAGACAACGAGCAGGATAATATAAGAAAACCATGTGGCTTATGTGACTCTAAATGGTCAATTTGTCCCTTGGATATTCTCGAAAGCTGGCCTGTAGTTTCTTGACCAAGAATTGTCCGCAAAGCCTAAGCTAAAAAACCTGTAAACTATCTACTCTTTTCGTGCAGTGATGTGCAACGATGGTGAGAGGAAGGAGCAAACACTCCTGAAATTAAGCAATTAACTAGTAGAGCAAAGATGCACTTGAAACATATGCTCAAGAACCTTTTTTTGTTCTTTTTTGGCCACCAATTTGTGAAGTTGGACTGGGTAAAGTGCATCCGTGCTAAAAGGAAAGGAGAAAGTAAACAACCCCCTAACCATGGCTTAATCTTAACTCTCAAGTGGCACTAATGAAATAAGCATAATAATACTATTAAGAGAATCATCATCAGGTGATAAAAACGTGAGTTATGAATCGATTGGTTGTTGAAGAAGGGCCTTGATTGGGTGGAGAAACAAAGCGCACCTAACAAAAGCACCATCAACATCAACTGGACACAGCTCAGCGTCAGTGCGAAACGGAGAATTATTTGAATTTAGGGGAAGGTATATATATATAGTAATAACACATGAAACAGTAGGGTTTCTGGTGGAAACCCGAAACGATCCGCAGTCCCTAGACGGCATGACATCTGACACAGAGACAGGGTGCCGCGCAGCATAGTGCGGCGGGACACCGAGGACGGAGATGGTTCCACGGGACCGGAGGAAGAAGACGATGAACAGGAAGAATTGGGTGCATGCACCAAGTGGCATGGGTGGTGGGCGGGGTGGCGTGGATGCCTGCCTTGCCTGAAAGCAACGGGTGAGGAGAGGAGGCAGGAGGAGGAGCCCAGCGGCGTGGGCACCGGAGGGGAGGCCGGCCGCGCCGCGCGGACGAGAGCCGCGATCCGCTTCGACGTGTCCAGCCAGCCTGGCTCGACAACTCAGTACCACCCGACCCGACGGAGTCAGGACTGTGGACGCTGAAATCAATTCATTCATTGCGATCAGTGTGGCTCCGACATGGGCTCGTCGGTCATCAATCGGATGATGGACGATTCGATCGTGGCCTGACAGTGATGTGCCCGTGTACTACATGTACATCACTGGCTACTGACCAACTCTTAAGCCGCTCAGATCCGTGTAGGAGTATTTAGCTTTTCCTTCTGTTAAAAATCTCTTGATTTGAGTTGCAGAGCTGCCTGAAATTTGTGCCACACGGCTTCCATGTACTGGCCAGTGGATGGGGTGTGGTTGGCCTCTTGCCCGATGATACCAGATTTGACGGCAAGGCTGGGACTGCCGAAACAGGGAAGGGAAGAGACGCCGGACGAACTGTTGTTCTCGTGGGGGACTCGGATCAACTTGTGCGGGCCAGGATATTCTGTGATCATCATGCGTACGCGCAATGTCTGTGTATACGATACGATACGACAAGAGCATCTGGATTCGCCTGCCTGTGACATGACGGATGCCCAGTCAGTCCGCGCGCTCTGTCTGCGCTGTAGATTCTCCTTTTTTGAGGAGCGTCTCACTGTCTGTGTGCAGGAGATGTCGCCAAAGCCCTGGGAAGCTTTGCCAGTATTAGGCCAACTCCAACGCTAAAACGGACGTCACTTTTGTCCAATTTTTGCCAGTTGACCGTGCATGCACCCAACACAGCGCCCCATCTCAAACTGTCAGGTTAGCCAGCTCCCGCGCCCCGCGCCCCGCCTGCTCCGGCCACACCCCGCCTCGCCGCGCCTGTACGCCCCTGAGCCTGCGTCGCCCCCCCCTCCCCCCCGGCTTGCCGCGCCCCGCCTTGCTGCCCACTCATGTTGGCCTCCCACCAGCCTACGCCACGCCTCGCTCGTCGCGCGACCGCCCGTGCTCGCCACGCCAACCGCCGCTGCCAGTCTCGCGCTCTCTCCGCCTCCCCGCCCCCATGTCGTCGCACCTCCGTCCGCCACGAGCGAGGCGCCGTCCCGCCCCGCCGTTGCCCCACCGTAGGATCGAAAGTATGTCTAGAGGGAGGGGGGTGATTAGACTACTTGATCAAATAAAAATCTTTCATTTTCTTAAATTTTAGTTGTGGGCAGATTTTAGCAATTATGACAAGTCAAGCAATCAACCTACACATGAAATTATATGAGTATAGCAGCGGAATATAAAACATTGCATATGAAGGTAAAGGGAAGGGTTTGGAGAAGTCAAACGTAATAGACACATGAATATTTTTTGTGTGGTTTCGATAGGTGGTGCTATCGTACGTCCACGTTGATGGAGACTTCAACCCACGAAGGGTAACGGCCGCGCGAGTCCACGGAGGGCTACACCCACGAAGGGTCCACGAATAAGCAATCTTGTCTATCCCACCATGGACATCGTCCATGAAGGACTTGCCTCACTTGGGTAGATCTTCACGAAGTAGGCGATCTCCTTTCCTTTACAAACTTCTTGGTTCAACTCCACAGCACGTCGGAGGCTCCCAAGCAACACTTAACCAATCTAGGAGACACCACCCTCCAAAAGATAATAGATGGTATGTTGATGATGAACTCCTTTCTCCTGTGCTTCAAATGATAGTCTCCTCAACACTCAACTCTCTCTCACAGATTTGGCTATGGTGAAAGAAGGATTTTGAGTGGAAAACAATTTGGGGAAGGCTAGAAATCAAGGTTCAAATGGTAGGAACGAAATCTCTTGATCTCAACACATGAATAGGTAGTTCTCCCTCAGAAAATGAATGGTGGAAGCGTAGGCACGTGATGGTTCTCCTCTATGAGGAAGAGGGGGTGGAGGGGTATATATAGCCTCCACACAAAATCGAACCGTTACACACTTTTGACCCATCTTGGTGGCACCGATCAGAAAACTCGGTGGCACCGATCTGTACAAAAATATGAACGTTAGGAATCTCGGTGGACCGACTGGAACAACTCGGTGGGACCGATGTGCTAGGGCTTAGGGCAAACCTCATCTCGGTGGTACCGATTGCATCATCTCAGTGGGACCGAAGTGAAGTAATAAGCAACAGAGAATCAGTCAAGCCAACTTAGTGAGACCGATTGCAACTTGTCGGTGAGACCGAAATGATTGCAACAAGTCACAGAGCACTGGCAAGGCCATCTCTGTGAGACTGAGATCCATATTGGTGGAACTGAATTGTTAGGGTTTTTGGCAGTGGCTAAGTCTAGATGAACTCGGTGGCTCCGGATGGGAAATATCGGTGGGACCGAGCTGGAAATTAGGTTTTGAACATATGTGGATAGAGAAAGTGACTGAGGGTTTTGGAGCAATATCACTAAGCACTTGAGCAACAAGATCATTAAGCAACACCTCACCCCCTTTTAATTGTATTGACTTTCCTATGGACTCAACATGATCTTGGATCACTTAAAAAATGTAGAGTCTTGAGCTTTTGCCAATCATTGTCCTTATCATTTTGAGGGGTCCACATCTCTATTCCATGCCATGCCAATCATTTAACTTCCTGAAATATTTATCTTGAATGGACATTAGTTCAATGAGATATATGTTGTTATGAATTACCAAAACCACAGGGGATTAGTTGCACTTTCAATCTCCCCCTTCTTGCAATTGATGACAACATATAGATCAAAGATTCGACAAATAATTAAATGAATGAAATACATTGTCGCTTTGAGAAGTATGTGATAAGCAAGAGCTCCCCCTAAATTTGAGCATTATTAAAAATTTGTGTTTGAATGCAAATGCACAATCTATTAGTATCATGGGTCACTGTTCCATGTCACATACATCTTGGCGCAGCGTACGAAACGATATGAGTGAAATAGTATGCACGCATCACCAATGACATAAGTGAATGAACATACACAAATAATGATAGAGCTAAGCATTAAGCATCACATGAAGCATAGTATGATCAATCACACAAGACAAACATACATAGTATCTCACACACATAACGAACAAAGTATCACGAAACAAGCAGAAATAGTAGCAAAAACTCGAGAAAAACCAATGAGCAAAAGACAAGACACTCTCTCTCGAAACCTAGTGATCTATACAATTTCTCACCCTTTGGCAACAAATACCAAAAAGTTCGAAAAATTATAGAGCTATGCGTCTCTCTAGGCACGATCCTTGACAGTTCCTGAAGGTGACTTATGGCTGGTGGCTCCGGTGTGCGTAGATGGCGTTGAGATGAGTGCGTCCGCAAATGCTTCAGTTGATGTCTGCTGGGCTGGTGGAGTAGATACTGGAGGTGGCACTGGAGAAGTAGCAGAAGGTGCAGAGTGAGTGGTCCTCGTGCCTGCAACTAGCACAGCTAAAGATCTGGGTGCCCTTGGCATAGTCTGGAACCTCTCAGTGGTAGGCCGCTCATCTCCACTGTCCTCTACAGCGGCTCTGGCTGCCTCGACATCATCTCTGAGCTTCTCCACAATAGACTGAACCTCCGTGATCTTTACATCAAGATCATGAACCTTAGTCTCGACTATCCGTTCTAGGCTCTCCTGGTTCTTGGAAATGTTGGCCAGACTCTTCTCAATCCTCAGGGTTGCCTCTAGCAGATATGTCATCTGGTCATTCTTGGACTTGAGGTTCGCTATGGGGGCATTGGGAGCAGATGCCTCTTGTGCTGCTTTTGCTGTTGCAGCTGCCTGGATCTTCTCTTGAGCCTCAACAAATGTAGGGTGTGAAGCATCCATCACCACCACATTATCCTCAAACTCAGGCTGCAACGGGAGATGCCCTCGGTCAAGTAAATAAGTGCTCATGACAACCTTGGAGTTCATGAGCAAATGGATATTAGGAGCAAATCCACAAGATCTCTTCTGATCAGCTGCGGTTCTCTTACTATCTCTACTATCAAACTCATGACTTTGAATTTCTGAGGGGTGTCAAACAAATGTAGCAAGTTGATGGAGTGACCATGGATCATCTTGTCATCTCCAGACTTGGGCAACAAAGTGTGCCTCAAGATAGTATTTGTGGTGGCCAAACCAGCAAGTAAATGCTTTACCGAACCAAGCTTATGACTCTCAACATCCTTGGTAGGGATTGGCTTGTACATGTTAGCCATAGAGTTGTGGTCCATCCCGGGCTTCCCATACACATCAATGCCATTTTCTTCTTCCTCGGGAGCACCAAGAAGTTCAACCCACTCAGAGATTGATGACTGGAATCTAGATCCCTCAGTCATCCGTACAATCCTTCCACCTGGACAGAAATGAGTTGTAGAATAGAATTGCATGATCATCTCGTCATTCACTACAAAAAAAGACACTTCCGTGATGATACGTGTTTGTCACAGTAGGTCACATTTTCTGTCATGCATGTACATCCATGACGATTTTATGACAGAATCAAGATAGTCATACCTGTGCTGTCATAGAAGTGTTCCATAACATTACCAAAATTATCATCACGGAAGTGTCCACTTCCATGACGATAAATGGCACGTCATGAAAGTGCTTTCGTCAAGGGTGACCGACACGTGGCATCCACTGTAACGGGTCGCCGTTAAGCTATCGGGTCCGGTTTCGGATCCGATAACCCGTTAACAGCCCGGACCAATGGGGATTTTCCACGTGTAAAATTCTCATTGGCCGGAGGAAACACGTGTTGGCTCACCGTTGGGACAGATGTCATCCACTCATTGGACAGGAGGCGCCTATGATAGGTCGACACGTGGCACAGCCCAACAGTGGCCCATTCCGGTGAAAAAGGCCGGCCTAGTAAAAATTAGCAGGCCGGCCCATATAAGGCCTACTTGTGTCAGGTCCATTTAAGCCCACGACCCATACGAGATGTGCCAATTCGGCCCGTCAACGGCCCGTTAAAGATTTGACACCATTGCAGCCCATTGTCAGTTCGAGCCCGTTAACAGCCCGCTATATATTTGGGCTCAATATCGGCCCGATGTGATTTCGGCCTATTAACGGCCCATTCAAGGGATGGGCAATTTTTCAGGATGTACATCTTTCGGCCTTTTAGCGACCCATTTAAGTGTTGGGCCAATTTCTGGCCCGGTGTGTTTTTCAGCCTGTTGACGGCCCATAAATGAGTTGGGCCATTTGTAGTCGGACCTTAGTTTTGGCCTTTTAGCGACCCATTTAAGTGTTGGGCCAATTCCCGGCCCGGTGTGTCTTTCAGCCTGTTGACGGCCCATAAATGAGTTGGGCCATTTGTAGTCAGACCTGAGTTTTGGCCTTTTAACGACCCATGCTCTTCATGGTCCAATACCAGCCCGGTTTCTCTTTCGGCCTGCTAAAGGCCCACAACACAGTTTGGCCATTTACTGTACGACCGGACTTTCGGTCTCTTAGCGGCCCATGCTCTTCATGGTCCAATACGAGCCCGCTGTCTCTTTCGGCCTACTAAAGGCCCACAGTATAGTTGGGCCATATGTACCCCGACCTTAGTAACGGCCTGTTAACGGCCCGTGAAATCAAATGGGCCCACCTGTCTCCCGCTTCGATGTCGGCCTGTTAACGACCCGGGAGGTAAGAGGGCCGACCATTAACTTTCGGCCTGGTAACGCCCCATTAACTTAATGGGCCCACTAAAGTTCGTACATGTCTATAGGCCCAATTAGATAATTTGAGCCCATTACGACGAGCAATTATACACAGGACCAAAACCGATCAAGCAAAGGTACGACATACAGGGAAAAACGTTGCACATCCAGCATATATTACAGGAAATTACATCCACTGGGCAATCGAAGATTGATGCCAGTGCAAATAAATGAACAGAACCTAACGATCTACAACGTCACAATCTGCAACCTCAGCGCGGATGACGCCCATAAGCATGTGGGCAAGTTCTTGCTGCTTTGCTACACTGTCTCTGAAAACATTGATCAGTTGTTGTTGCGCACGAATGTGCACCTCTGATTCCTCCACCATTTCCATCATTGCTTCAGCCATTAATTGGTTCACAAACATACATTTTGTTGTTGCATTCGAGACAAAGGAAACTGAACAGATTCATATGGCGATTTTGGCAGGCTTGTATTATTGATAGTGGAGAGTGTCTCGACCACTGCATCATAACATAAATTAGGAGGGGAACCGAACAGATTAATCATGAGTTATTTCCATATTACCTGGCCTAGATTTATTGGAAAGAAACAATGGGGTTGCCTTGCTGTTTTCAGAGTTTGTCTTCTTATCTTCAGCAGCGTGCACCAAATTAACACACTAGCATTGCTATCATTGGCCAGGTCAGATAATAGGAAAGCAACATTGATACAACGAACGTTTGGGCAACTAGCCTACACCAAATTAACACTATATGACACAACTATCATCAGCCAGGTAGGGTAATACGAAAGCAACATTGACAAAATGAATGAATGGGCAACCAGAGCAGCACTACAATTCAGTAATGTGCATGATATGAGATAGTACACTCATGCAGCTTAGTATGCAAAACTACCAGGCAGTTTTCCTTACAAAAATCAACATTGGCACCTTTAACATTTTGCTACAACTAATTTTAGATCAGATAAAGGTTGGATTCACGCAGATTAACAAAATACATGCTGATGTAAAAATATAGTGATATAGAACAGGAACTTACATCAGCATTGGAGCACAGAGAATTCCTGCAAGATATTTTCCTCGAATACGATCCCAATGGAGGAAGTCTTCTATCGTTTAACCTTATTTTCTAAAAGAGAGATGTGTAAGAAACATGTAGAAAATATGATCAGAATGCTATAAAATTTCATGATGCGAGGATACGCACACGCTTCTTAGAATGGAGTTGACATATTTTTGCTGGACTGGAGCGGACTAGTTCTTTGGCCACTGGAATCTGCTTATTATTAGTGGGAGTTGGGTTTCTCTGTGCTGGAGCAGTATCTATGAAAACTGGAGTTGGTTTATTATCTCCTGGCGTTTGGATCTTTTGCAAAGACCCGGTTTGTAACCCTTCAGATTCTAACATAGACGTCTTCCCCTTGCATGGCTTATATAGAAGAATGGTGCTTCAATTATAAAACATGCTACAACAGAGATGTAATAGGTACTGAAGAATAGAAAGGCATGACATATTGACATGTATTCCCTCCATCCGGAAATAAATGGATGGGTCGAGGCGTATTTCAGTTCTAGATACATCCAGTTTTATCCATTTCTACGACATGTAATCCGGGCGGAGGGAGTATGATGTAAGAGCTAGGGATACCACAGGACAACAGTGTAAAAAAACACTACTTGAATGTAAAACTGTATGCTAGCGGAATACATACAGAAAAACACTAAGGCAACATATGCGTGTATGATTGGGAAACTAAGATGGCATTGCAAGAGACCACTAGAACAACACTTCAATGTAAAAAACATGGTATGGTAGACAGATGAAGTACATACTGATGAATAACAATGCATAAGATATTCAGAAGCATGATGTCCAAACTAAGCAGATGGTATTGCGATAGAGTAGAATGACAGTACTTGAATTTGAAAACGTGTTATCATGAATGGAATAGGTACTGAAAAACAGGAAGGCATGCCATATTTACATGCATGATCAGCAGGCTAAGCACAAGGCATTGCAACAGAGTTGATGCACTCCAGGACATTATATGCATGTTGTACCCATATCAAGGGCCAAGTTAGAGCAAGGACCTTATGGGGTGAATAGGATTCATCATCTTTGTGCAAGTCTTGTGAAGAACTGCCTTTACATGTCATATTGGGTATCATTGACATCAAGTTTGTTGGCTGTTACATTGCTCCGTGAGGTTCTTGTGGATAAATCAGTGTGTGCAATTATATCTGACATGCATGGAAGACAACTAGTAGTTAGATTTATGTAATGAGTGCCTGTAGGAGATGACATAAATAGTAGGACTGGGTTAACTAGCAGCAACAGGTCTCAAAAACTAAAGGGAGAACACAGATGAAAGATACAGAATATGTATCGTTTGCACTCGAGATTAACTAGATGGCACACAAAAGTATTAAGGAACAACATAGGTTATACTAGAAGTGGTATAATACTATAATCACCAGCCTGTGGGATAGCATTGGCTGATGGATGATAACTATGGAACAACGTTACCTAAAGAACAAGTCTCTTAGCTGAACTATGGAACAATGTTAACTCCTGAACAAGACCCATAAGAGATCAGCATGAATATACAATGAAATGTGGTAATCTATTTTCCATGCTTAGATGAATAACAAAGCCATAAATGTTGCACACAAGTAAGATGAGGGTACAACCTATCTGGCCGCCATCCATAGGAGTGAGCATCATGTGCTGACTTGTCGATGGCCCTGCAGTTGTTGTGGCTGTCCATGTCGGGCATGCGCATTCGATGCAGGGAACTGTTGAGTGGGGACTATAGCTCCCTTCTGGTGTATGCTTCCCTTGTTGGAGCAGCTGCAGTGAGTCGGAAGACGGTGTGGCTGAAGATGCAGAAAACACATAATGTTAAGAACGACACATCTCTCTGATTTGAAGAAATACCCTAAGAGATCAACATCAAGGTATGAGAGTGGTCACACGTCTGTTGACTGAAGACTAAATTGGGGTCACATGATTTTATTTTATTTTGGTACTGTCTGATCTACGCCGGATGGCTTGGTGGCCGTCTTGTGCCTCCCGGCTGACACTGTTCAGAATCTTCCCCGAAGAGCGAGTGACCACCGGCAAAGCAGCCTGCCTCCGCCGTCCGTGGCCCCGACCAAAACCCCGCTCCCCGCCCCACCGCACTGCCGTGGTTGCACCGTCCGTGGCCAATCCACAAAGACTCGCCATCATCCAGATCCGGCGGCGGCAGTACCTTCAACCCACGCAACTCTAAGATAGCCATCTAAGCGCTGCTTCCACGGCGAACTTGCGCCCCTGCACCCTTACGTTAGACACCAGCCAACCGGCAGCCTAGGAGCTCCGCCGGCTCGAGGGGTGCTGCTTCCCATTGGAAATCGATTGGCCCAGAATAAAAATTCAGACAACTGACGCCTAAATAAAGTGATTTGAGATGAGGGTGCGACTATCTGGCGGCCCGGTGAAGTAGGCAGCTCCAGCTGCCTAGTCGGTGAGGCCGGCGCGGTTGCGGTCTCTACCGGCGGCAGGGAAACAGAGATGTCGCGATGGTCGACGGCTACGGGGAAGCAGCGCCGGGGCTCTGGACGGGTCTAAAGTTGGAGCCGCTCCGGCGCCGTGAACAACGGTGGGGGTGAATCGGCTCCGATACAATTCACGCGGTCGTCGTCGAGGCAGCTCCGGCAGCACGGAGTAAGAGGCACACGGCCCAGTGCACGACGACAAATGGGCAGCGTCTCCTGGATTAGAGAGGAGGGCGGCTGTGAATTTGGTGTGGTGGGGGGTGCCATGGAGGAGGGGCTGAGGTTTCGCGGCTCGGGAGAAGGGAGCTTCCGGGGAAAAGGTGATTTCGCGCCCACGAGGTATGAATGGGGAATTGGGAGCGGGAACCATGTCTTCC
>NC_057805.1:308590045-308590868 GCF_018294505.1 Triticum aestivum | reverse complement strand
CGCGTGTTTTGAAATAGTGGGCGAGCTATTTCGCGCGAGGAGAGGGTGTTTTGCCGACCATGGTTTATGAATTATTCGGCACATGTCATTTCGGCCGAGGAGAAGGCGCGCTTGGATGAAGTTACGAACCTACCCTCGATGTACAATGGGCCAATTGATGCGTGTCCCACATAGGCCGGTAATTTCGCGTCTCCCATTTATTTGCTCGGGCGAATTCCACCGAGCAGAGGGTGTTTAGCGGTTCGTTCAAATTTAGGGAGAACGAGCATCGACGTCCACCTTACCAAGTCGATTCGAATCAAATTTTGAAATATTAGCTTGCCACTTCTTTTTTAGATGGAGAGATGATGCTTGGGAGTAATGTGTTTTTACATGCTCGTTGCTAGCGATTTACTATATGACAAATAGTTGACCCACTCAAAAACGGGAATCAAACCCAAAATGAAATATCTTGATTTAATGAAATAGCTCGTTCACCACGTCAAAATAGTGAACTAAATCCAAAATTGAACACCTCAATCGAGTAGCATGTTGTACAGTATTATAGTAGTCCATGAACATGTTGAAAGTCAAATTAATGAACTTGTTTGATATACGCATATCTCCATTCATGTGTGGATTGCAGACAACATGTTCTCCAATTTAAACATTTGAATGCAAGTATATATCGAAACATGGTTTATATCAGTCTTTGATGCATAAAACGCGACCTCCCCCTCTTCCGGACTCCTGCTCTCTCTCTCTCACCGACAATCTTCAATTCTGTCGCACGCATCCAACACACAAACCTTTTTGGTCCCTATCCCTCTCTCTCTCTCTTTGT
>NC_057805.1:308576170-308589907 GCF_018294505.1 Triticum aestivum | reverse complement strand
GGGTCTTTCTAGTTCGCATGCATATATACTCCATCTATAGGTCTCTCTCGCACACTATGTATGATTCTCTAGTCCAAGCTAAATATCTTGGGTGCACTCATCGTACGCACACAAATTCCTTGGCTCGTTTCCCGTAACTCTCTCACGCACCACTCTGTCGTCTCGGAGCTCTTCCCTCTCTCTCAAACCCTCCATCTACCTGGGTCACACATACATATGCATATCTCACTCACACTCGATAGACCCATCTAAAACTCTATCTCTCTCCCTCGTTCTCTCTCCATCTGCCACACACACACACACAATCTCATGCCTAGCCAAGTATGATGGTCTCTCACTCAAATATAGGCACACGCAGTCCCCCCTATATGTGTATGACTAGCTAATCTTAGTCTCCATCACAAACATGTGCATGGTCTATCTCGATTTCTCTCGGGGCATCTTTCTATCGCGCACGCACCTCCCTCAATCTCCCACCCATATAGTCCCCTCACGATCTCGAGGAGATCTCTCTATCACAAACACATCCTCTCTCCCTCCCCATGCGTCCATGTTCTCCATGTGTTCCTCTCGATCTTTGTTCCTTGTTGGCCAGACCTCTATTGGACATGTGCTATATGGGTGTCTCTCTCCGTTGCAAACAATCACGCACTAGCTATCTTCGTGTATCTCCTCACCTCGCTTTTCTATCTCGGAGATGCATGCGTGATATGTTTGCATAAGAAACGAAAAAACACACACTCTTTCTAATTTATTGTTTGTTGTCCCTTTCTCTTTCACACACATACTATTTTTGCACACTCACTCATTCTCCTTCACACGCACTTGATCTCTCTGGACTTAGGCACTCTCTTCAGTCCATAGCATATAGATTTATTGAAAAGTCAAACATCACAAAGTTGGACCATGTACGTGGAGAAAAACATTTACATCTAGAACGGCAAACATATACCATTAGATTCATCATGAGATATAGTTTCGTATGATGTATCTTTGGTATTGTAGATATAAATAACATTTGCATAAACCTGATCAAAGTTTCCAAAGTTCGACTTCTAAAAAATTTACATGCACTGCATTATCGAGCGGATGGAATATCTCTTTCCCCCTCTCAGCTATCTGACGCACCACTCAGCCTTATCCGGGCTCCTCTATCTCTCTTAAACTTTATATCTCCCTGATTCACACATACACATGTCTCGCTCGTGCTACATATAGACCCATCCAACACTCTCCGCCCTTGTTCTCTCTCTATGTGACACGCACCCCCTAAGTACCATAATCCCTCACTCAATCATAGGCGCACGCACTCCCCCCTAAGTATGATTATCTCCCACTAGCCATCTGGAACACACGTATTGTCTCCTTCCATCCATACGTCTATCTCGATATCTCTCGGGGTATCTTCTATCGCGCACACACCTTGTCACTCGATCTCCCACCCATGTAGTCCCATCACGATCTCCAGGGGATCTCTCTATGACAAACATACACTCTCTCCTCCCCATGTCTGCATTTTCTCCGTATGTCTCTCTTGACCTCTCTTCCTTGTTTGTCAGACCCCTCTTGGCCACGTGCTAGGGGTCTTTCTCTCTCGGTTGCACACAACCACACACTATCTCCTCACCTTGCTTCCGTTGTCGAAGATGCATGTGTGATATGTTTGCATAAGACACACACGCCTTTTCTCTACTTTTATCGTGTGTTGTCCATGTCTCTTTCACACACGCACACACACTTTTTTCACCCACTCTTTCTATTTCTCTCTCTCTCTCTCTCTCTCTCTCTAGTTAGGGACTCTTGTAAGTGCATCTAGTGCCCCTTAGTGATTTTGGTGTATTGAAGACTTATAGGTTAAGAGACTAATGAGTTCATGAGTGTACACAGGTCTATAAGTCTATGAGGAGTTTGATATTTACAGAGAAAGTCGACCCCTAAAAATGAAGTTCTTCGACTGAAGACTTTGGATTTCTGAAGACTTTCTGAAGACTTTGAAAGTGAAGAAATTGGTGTAACCTTGAAGACTTGGTATTCATTCGAGGAACATGAAGCGTGAAGACTTTTGTTTTCGTAGTTTCATTTTCTCTTTCTTGATTCATAGGAAACACCGTACTGTTAAAGGGGGTCGAGGAAATACTAAGGAAAAATTTCCATGTGATGCTCAACTCAAAATCCTACACCTACCAATACCTTCGAGTGAAGCCATTGGAAATCTCATACAGTTCAGTCATATTCTTCAGTGACAGAGACGAAGTTCTTCTGGTCTTTGAGGAATTTGTTCTGACTGAGGCGTTAGGAATTCTCCAGTGCGGATTGCCTACACAGTGAGGAACATGATAGCCCTGAGGAATTTGAGCCTCATATTTCCGACCGTTGCTGTGCCTTGTGCCAGCTATCCCAAAATATCTACTCACCTAACGGTCATATCATTGAAGGGCATTTATGTCTTATCATGTCGGGCTGCTCCCTAGGCTATAAATAGCCGACCCCTACAACCACTAGCTGGTTGGCTGCTCCGAGAGAAACTGACACTTGTCATTTGAGAGCATCCCATCCTCCGAGGAGTTTGAGCGAAAATCATCGAGTGAGGAAAACCCAAACACCTACAAACCCAAAGTGATTGAGCATCACTGAAGAGATTGATCTTACGTGGATCCGACGCTTGTTACCTTTGAAGACTGTGCTTCTTCCAAACGGTTAGGCGTCATGGTCTAGAGCATCCAAGAGGAATTGTGGATCGCCGAGTGACCGAGTTTGTGAAGGTTCGGAAGTCACCTGAAGACTTACCACGAGTGATTGGGCGAGGTCTGTGTGACCTTAGCTCAAGGAGAATACGGTGAGGACTGTGTGTCCGGGACTGTGTGTCCTCAGGTTTAAATACCTAGCCGCTCCAACCAGATGTACAACTGAGACAACAGTTGGAACTGGTCTACCAAATCATTGCCTTCACCAAGCCTACTGGTTCTATTTCCTCAACCCTTCCGTTTCCTCATTACAGTTGTTGTGTGCGTATTCATATCTGTTTGAAGACTTTGACTGTAGATTTTCTCAATTTCCTCAGTTTAATTTCTTCAGTCTATTTGTCTTCATCCTGTGTTATCATGTGTTTACGCTTTCTGTACTCTGTGCCTGTCTTCATTTCATCATGATGACCATGCTTGTGTTCTATTATGTTTACTTCTGAGTACTTATTCCGCTGCAAGTAGTTCTTCGCTAAGGAATTTCCTCACCCGCAAATTCCTCAGTGAAGAATTCATAAAAATCGCTTATTCACCCCCCTCTAGTCGTATAATGCACTTTCAATTGGTATAAGAGCAAGGTACTCCCTTGTTCTGTGTGATTTTAGTTTAACCGCCTGGAGTTTTGGGTTATGTCGACCGCAGGTATGATCAAGGTCTCTGCTGGGTGTCCTAGCTTCGATGGGACAGACTACCCCTACTGGAAGAATAAGATGTGAATGCATCTTGAGGCAATTGATAACAATCTCTGGTATGTTGTGGAAAATGGTGTTCCCTCAGTCACACCTTCTCTGAATGCTTCTGATGTGAAGAGATTCAAGCAACTCGATTCTCAAGCAAAGAATACCATATGTGGCCATATGAGCAAAGGTCAGTATGGAAGAGTGAGTGCTTTGGAAACTGCTAAGCTTATCTCGGATAGGCTGTCCAAAGTGAATGAAGGAGTCTCAACACAGCGTGACTCTCGAGTTGATGTTCTTCGCAATCTGTTCAACCGCTTCAAAAGACTCGATAATGAAAATGTTCAACAAACCTTCGATCGCCTCACTGACATCTCAAATGAGCTTCAAGCGCTTGGTGCCACTGACATCACCGACCATGAGGTGGTGAAGAAATTGCTGAGATCGCTTGATTCTTCATTTGATACTCTGGCATTGATGATACAAGAACATGCTAATTACAAGTCACTTGGTCCTGCTGATATCCTCGAGAGGCTAAATACTCATGAGTTCCAGCTTGCTGAAAAGAGAGATCTATATGGTTCGAGCTATGGCAGATCACGTGCACTGAAGGCCAAGGCAGTTTCTGAGTCTGAAGATGAAGACTCTGGTAGCAGCCTTGGCGATCCTGAAGAACTGAGCCATGAGCTAGCACTGCTTGTGAAGAAATTCCAGAAGTTCTCAAGACGTGGTCGCTTTGGAAAACCCTCAAGGAGCAATGATTCCTCATCCAGTGACTACAAGAAGAGGCTTTGCCACAAATGCAAGAAACCTGGTCACTACATTCAAGATTGTCCTCAGTGGGAAAAGGAATCAAAGAAGAAGAAATACAAGGATTACAGTTCTGATGATGCAAAGAAGAAGAACAAATCCTCAAAGTCTTCATCATCAAAATCCTCAAAGTCTTCGTCTCACAAGAAGAGCAGCTCCAAGAAGGCTTGAGCATTCATTGGCAAGGAAATGGACTCTAAGGCTGAATCTAAAGAAAATGAGGAAGAGGAGGCGTCTGAGGAGTCCGAATCCGGTGTGGCGAGCCTAGCTCTTGCTATTGCATTCGTCAGCAAGTCTATCTTCAACTCTGAAGAAAATGACCTCACCAACAAGGCTGATGAAGGCAATGATGACTACGCTCCCACCTATTGCTTCATGGCAAAGGGTGCCAAGGTACTCAAATATACCTCCTCTGAATCAAGTGAGAATGAATCTGATGAAAACCTCAAGCCCAGCTATTCTAAACTTGCTAAAATTGCTGTGAAACAACAAAGGGCTTTTGAAAAGGTTCAAAACATGCTAGACAAAAGTGATGATATGTTGGGAGAAGAAATGGATCGCACTAAAACCTTGACTGAAAATCTTCAGAGACTTCAGACTAGGTTTGACAACCTTCAAGGTCATCATAACACTCTCTTATCTGATCATGAGAAGCTTTCTTATGAATTTCTTCAAAGAAAGCAAGATCTGGAAAAGCTAAGGGTGAGTTATGAAGATCTTCAGAAGGAGCGCGATTCATTACTTGCTCAACAAATCAGCGCTTCTTAGGAAGAATCTGTTCCTCCATGTTTGAAGTGCATTGAACATGAATCTGCTAATTCTTCACCTGAATGTTCAAATGCTTCTAATGCTACAAATTCTTCAACTGTCTCTGCTATCACTAATTCCTCATCTGAGGACATTGCTAGTATCACTGATGATGCAGGGCTGAAGGAATTGTACATGACAGGCATGTACAAAAGCCTCAAAGGGCATCAGACTCTTTGTGATGTGCTTAAAAAGCAGATCCTCAACAGGAACCCTAGGAAAGAGGGTATTGCCTTCGAGAGGAAACTCAATGCTGATGGTACATATTAGAAGCCTGAGCAATACCCCAAAACCTCATGGGTTGCTGCAAAGGGACCTCCAGTTGATCCATCCAATTTATCTGGCTTTACATGTGAATCTCCTCATTCTTCTGATGAGTCAATTGACTCCAACTATAAACTGTTCAAAAATCAGAATGGTGAAGTATTTGCTAGATATGTTGGCACTAACTGCAGGAACGGTTCCCCTATGAAGAAAATCTGGGTTCCCAAAAGGTGCCTTGAAAGTCTTCAGGTGAATGTCCTCATGACACCACCTGTGAAGAATAAGAACCCCAGATCAAATTATTCATATGGACCAAATGCTTCATATGGATCCAAGTCCTCATACGGACCGAATCCCTCACGTGGATCATATTCCTCAAAAGGATCAAAGTCCTCATATGATTATCATCGTGCTAACAACTCTGTCTCGCAGGGAAGAGCTAAAGGCTATGAATATGAGCATTATTCTTCTAACCATTATGTTCATAAGTCCTCGAAGAATTTCTCTACTTATTCATATGCTTACCCTAACTCGTCTTATGTGAAACGAAATGGTCTGGCTTCTATGCCACCTTTCTCGTATGGAGCTCGCAGAGTGATGAACTCTTTGCCACCCCTTCAGATGTGGGTGGTGAAGAAAAGAACCAATCTCTTCTGCAGGGTCAGGTCTCCAGACGTGCGTGAACGTATGAAGAATTTGCTGGAGACCTGAAAAATGCCTGAAAGGACGTAGGCTAATCATGAAGAAATGAACTTTAATTTATCACGTCCTCATACTGTTTTATCTGTTCTATTACTTGATGAAATTGATCTGATGAATTGATGTCATATTCTTCACTGATGAAGTATATGAGTTCGTAAGCTGCACTAATTCATCTGCAGGATGATCAACCCAAAGCCACTGAGTGGGTCCTCGACAGTGGATGTACAAATCACATGACTGGTGACAAGAATCTATTGATGGATGCTCCCTTATCACCATCGCATCTGAAGCATATCATCTTCGCTGACAAAGGCAAAAGTCAGGTATTGGGTCTAGGTAAGGTTGCGATCACAAAGGATCAACACATGGACAAAGTCATGCTTGTCGAGTCCTTAGGATACAACCTCATGTCTGTCTCAATGCTTTGTGATCTTGATATGGTTGTTGTCTTTGGCAAGTATCGTTGTGTTGTGGTTATGGAAGCTGACAATTCCCAAGTCTTCGAAGGCTTTAGTAGAGGAGACTTGTATATTGTTGATTTCTCTACAGGACCGCAACCAGCCGTGTGCCTACTTGCAAAAGCTTCAGAAGGCTGGCTATGGCATCGACGACTTGGTCATGCAGGCATGAGGAATTTGCACACGCTTGCGAAGAAGAAGCATGTCATTGGCATTGAGAATGTCAAATTCCTCAAGGATCACTTATGCGGAGCCTGTGAAGCTGGGAAGATGATAAAGGCTTCAAACCCGGTTCACTCGACCCTACTCTTTTCACTAAATCTTATGATGGTGAACTGTTTGTGTGCCAAATTTATGTGATATTATCTTTGGCTGTACTGACCAACGTTATAGTGATGAATTTGCCTATATGATGAGTGAAGAATATCAAATGTCTATGATGGGAGAATTGAAATTCTTCTTAGGTCTTCAAATTCGTCAACAGCGCAATGGCATATTCATATCTCAGGAGAAATACCTCAAGGATGTACTGAGGAAATTCGGCATGCAAGATTGCAAAGGCGTCAAAATTCCTATGCCCACAAATGGCCATCTGTGCACTGATGAAAATGTTATTGACTTCGATCATAAGGTATACCACTCCATGATTGGTTCTTTATTGTACTTATGTGCATCTAGGCCAGATATAATGCTTAGTGTTTGCATGTGTGCCCGATTTCAAGCTACACCGAAGGAATCACACCATAAGGCTGTGAAGCATATTCTTCGATATCTAGCTCACACACCAACACTTGGATTATGGTACCCCAAGGGCCCGGCTTTTGATCTCATTGGATATTCTGACTCTGACTATGCTGGTGATCGTGTGGACCGCAAGTCAACATCTGGTACATGTCATTTCCTCGGAATATCCTTGGTCTGTTGGTCCTCGAAGAAACAGAACTGCGCCCAGTCAAAAAAAAAGAAACAGAACTGCGTATCACTGTCTACTGCTGAAGCTGAGTACATTGCTGCTGGTTCTTGCTGTGCTCAATTGCTGTGGATGAAGCAAACTCTCAAGGACTACGGCGTCAACATGAAGAATGTGCCTCTCTTCTGTGACAATGAGAGTGCCATCAAGATTGCTCACAACCCAGTTCAGCACTCGAAGACAAAGCACATTCAGATTCGTCATCATTTTCTTCGTGATCATGTGTTGAAGGGCGACATTTCTATTGAGCATGTGAAGACTGAAGAACAGCTAACCGATATCTTCACAAAGCCCTTGGATGAGAAGAGATTTAGCAAGTTGCGGTGTGAGCTAAATATCTTAGAATCTTCGAATGTTCTTTGAAAAGGACACTCATCCTAGCACTTATGCAAAATTGATGACTTAGATGTGCAACACATGAAGAAACATTTTTCTTCAATCAATGAAGAATAACACTCTAAGTGTGAAGAAATTAATGTAGAATTTGATTCTCAGAACCCTACGACAATTGTACGCGGTGTCTGAAATCATCATTCTTATACGGTGGGACACGTCACCACCAAAAGTTGAAAATCTTCAATTCGAGTTTTTCCTCAATGTTGAAATTCCTCAGTTGTTCATGTTCTTCAACTTTGCATTGTCTTCACTGTTTCCGTTGTTTTTCTTCATTGGCTATATATATATATATATATATATATATATATATATATATATATGAGTTTATGTCCTCTACAGCATTCACTTATTGCTATTCTTCAAGTTGTTGTCTCTGCCAAGTGAATGTGATCGGACCCTACCCCCTCTATGCTAAACTCAACCCAATCTATTCACAAATTCTTCATGTGCGTTCTATTTGAAACTCGTTCAAAATCTTCACTGTGTCCTTGTCAGCTGAAGAATTTGCGAACGGAACGTTAAAACTTATCTTATCCAAATTTTCGGCTTTGCCGCTCAAACCGTTCCGCATCCCACGAAATACTTATCTATTCACCCACGATCTCACACGATCTCCACTTCTCAGTATGTGGGTGACACATGTCAAGCGAATGAGAAGGGTCAGGGCACGTTCGTCCAAATTCTTCAGACGAACAGTTTTTCACCATGGCTATAAATACCCCCCTCCCCTTCCTCACTTCACTTTTACTCCGCTCGTTCTCTCGCCAGCTTGAGCTTCTCAAACCCTAGCGCCGCCGCTACTTCATCGTCGCCGGTGAGGAAGAGCTTCACTGCCTTGACCTCATCACCGTCATACTTGCGCCGGCCGCGGATTTCTTCACTCCGCCGCCGCCGTAACCGTCTTCCTCCGCCAAGTTAGGGCGTGGAAGATCTGCACTGACGAACTTCACATCTCCACATCCCAGTTCGTTGTGTTCTTCGTCCAGGGTAATTAAAAGTTACTTTTACTGCCCTCTTTGATTCGAATGATTTCTACAAAATCTTCAAAGGTGTTTTTCTTCAAATCTTCACACACTAAACACCTCACATGTCATGTGTTCTTGATTCATTTCTCTAAGCTATGTTTTTCTTCAAGATTCCTAAATTGTGTGGATTCTCAATCTATACAACTCTGGAACCTAAGACAAAGAACACTTAGTGAAATTCTTCAAGACTCATCTGGTCAAATTCCTCAAACTTGTTCTTTTTACAAAACATTCTGAGAATGCATATGACCTCTCGAAATTCCTCGCAACTATACTCTGTTCATAGGTACTCATGTCCGCTGCTGAATCACTAGGTTCTCATCAACTTAACTCATTTGCAGCGTTCCTCGAAGAAAAGTTGCATACATCTTCAGAGAATTCCATTGTTCAAATTCCTCAGCTGAAGAAAATGGCTGATGGAAAGAAGCCACAGAAAGGAGGAAAAGGCCTGAGGTCAACACTGCTTTTGAAATCCCTGAGGACATCTATGCTGGGTACTGCACACCCCCTGAGGAAGATAAAAATCAGCGCAAGGTGCGCATTCAAAAGATTGAGAGGAGATGGGCAAGAGAGTGGAGGGAGTACATATATGTTACTCCCAAGTACATGAAGAAATTCGCACTCAATCCTCCATGCCCAAGACCTCCATTGGCACCTGGCCAAGAAGCAGATCCCACCAGCCTCAAGCGCGGTGAGGATTATCCTGATGAATGGGCCAAGCGCCAAGCCAAGTTGGCTAGACAAGCCAGAGAAGCAGTGAGGAAATTCAACAAAGACTCTGCTGCTGCTACTGCTGCTGCTGCTGAGGCCTCTGTAAAACCGAAGAAGGCCATGGCAAAGAAGCCTGTGCATAAGCCAAGTGCTTCTTCTTCAATGCCCTCACGGCCAAGTTCCTCAGCAAGGCCCTCACGGCCAGAATCTTCAAAGCCCACACGGCCAAATCCTCAAGCTGCTCCTGCTCCTCCAAAGTCCTCAGCTGCTCCGCCAAAGTCCTCAGCTGCTCCGACCAAATCCTCTGCACCTGTGCATCTTTCCACGTGCCAAAGGACGACAAGCATCTCTATTGCCTCAGGAGCTTCTGCTAGTTCCTCAGCTGCACAAAATTCTTCAACGGGACCCTCTCTGCTGAAGACAAAGGCCACTGCTGGACGAGGTTCTCGCCCAAGTCCTCACAAGAAGCAGGTCGCCTTCCAAGTGCCGTCTGATGAAGACGAAGCTGATGATGAAGAACTTGCTGAAATCATCAGAGACAGGCAGGTCAGGGCCACTAAAGCCAAGGGCACAAATGTGCCACTGCTTTTAGATCCTAAGTTGATCCTCGACTACATTGATCTCTGGCACAAGGACCCAAACACTCCTATGCCTGATTTCAAGTTGACTCCTGGCCAAAGTCATATGCTGACTGCCTTCATACAAGAAGAGAAATGGAAATTTGAAAAGGCCAGGCAGATCAAGAAAGCGCAGTACAAGAAGGAGCGTTTTCTGAAGAAACACGTTGTCTCTATGACAACTGAAGAACTTGTCAACATTCAATCTGAGATCAAGAAACTCAGTGATGAATTTGACGTGTACCGCGCTGACTGGCTTGGAGCCAAAGTCCGTTTTGTGAAGCTAACAGAAAAGTTCACTCCAAATGTTGCAGCTCCATCGCAACAAGAAATTCCTCAGGCTGAAGCATCTGCTCAACCGACTGAAGAACATGCCAGCACCACTGATGACATTCAGGCTGCTGAAGAAAATGTGAGTCCAGGCTGATGACTGCATTCCAGCCGCTGATGAAATTGCCAGGGCATCCACTCGTGGTGCGCCTGAAGAAAATGAAGAGGTCAGGGCAACTGCATCAGTTGTGCCTGAAGAAACTCAACCAAATTCCTCTGCTCCTCCTGCGCCTACCCCAACTCCGATCCTTCCATCTGCTTCAGATGTGAAGAAGGCTAAGGTTGCAGAGCGTGCAGCAGTGAAGAAAAGGAAGGCATCAACTTCATCAGATTTTTCAGCTCCGAAGAAGATGAAGTCTTTGACCAGCTCGTTTGCAAACCCCATTGATGTTGTTCCTATCTCAACCATGCCATCAAAGGACCTTGTTCTTTATGATGAAGAATATGTGATTCCTAGCGAATCCGATGAAGAAAATCCTTTTGCTGCTTCGTCAGAGCAGTTGGATGAAGAAATTGAAGTGGATGAAATCCCTTCAACACCAGTTGTCTCCTCGCCTATGCCTCAGTTTACTGCTGAAGAGGCCGGCGTTGAAGAAATGGAAGATGAAGATGTGGACATTGGCTGTACCACACCCGTGCTAAATGATGACTTTTGGGAAAGTCAGCACCCCAACTCTCCACTCTTCACACCATTGCAACAAATTCCTCAGTCCCCAGTAACTACAGTTCAAATGGGATCTGATGAACCACATGCCACACCGTCTGTGCATGAAGAAATTCCAGCCACTAGTGCTGAAGAAAATTTAAATGAAGAATTGAAGAACCAGGCTGTCACTGGAGTAGAAGCTGAAATTCCTCAGCCTGAAGAACCTGAGATTGCGATTCCTGAGGTGATAATGCAGTTGACTGACACTGCTCAGCCCAAGCCAAAGGATCCATTCTCAAAGAAGCAGAAATTCAAGGCTGATGATTTCTTCGGCGAGCACGTGTTCTTCACTGACTACAATCCCTACGATTCTACTCGTCTTAGAAGGAAGCGCTTCTGGACCGCCAGCCAGGCCAACTTCTATTCCTCAGTGCTCTTCAACAAGGACAAAGTCTTCGACCACGAGCATATTCCTCATGTGGACATGGAATCATTGCCATGCTTCACACCTGTCCTCAGTGTGCTTCATGACACAGGCCTCCTCAACTTTTGCACAGACATAGTTGATTGGAATGAAGAACTCATTCTTCAATTCTACGCAACATTGCACATCACAGGAGATGCTGACGATGTGAACTCCTGGGTTTTGGACTGGATGACCGAGAACACTCACTAGAAAGCACCGGCCTCTGAATTACTTCACGCCCTGCCCATCAGTCCTCCACCTGAAGGAGCTCGTTGCATGTACCAAGAGCCTGAGCTTACTGATCACTATATGCAAGTGCTGATGAAGCCATTGAAACCTGGTCAAGCCTCAAGGACAAAATTCCTCGTGAAGGAATTGCAGTATGTACCAAGGACAGTCTATCCCATTCTGACGAAGACTATGAGTCCAATCAAAGGCCACGACTCATCTGATGAGGAAATTGTCGGCATCATGAAGAATCTGGTTTTCAACATCATTCATGGCATTCCTGTCAATTATCACGATTTCTTCATGAGGACTCTGGCAAATGTTGCACTTTCTCCGTTTGAGCTGAAGCCTTATGCACCTTGGATTATGTGATTCCTCAGAACAAGGTCTTCACTCAACTATAAGGCTAATTTTTAGAATCACCTGAGCTACTTGCCCCCAATTGAAGTCCTCAAGCGGACCTATTCCTCAGCTGACGAAAAGGGCAAGGCACCAGCTGTTATAGATGAAGGCATTCGTCCATTGGATGGTCAATTTCGCAAGGCTGCATCTTATTCCACCAATGATGACTCTGCCACTCATGATTCTGCTTCCCATGCATCCAAGCCAAATCCTCAAGCCACTGCTCCTCGTGTGATGACTGACCGTGAGCTTCTGCTAAGTCTTCACCAGAAGGTGCATCGAAACCATAAATGGGTTAAGCGTCAGTTTGGTTCAATTCTTCACAACATGACTGCTACACATAATGCAGTGAAGAAAAACCATTACTACCTCCATGAAGTCTTCGGTCGCACCTGGGCTATTCTATCACATCTATATGGTGAAGAAGATCTGAAGAAAATGGGTCTCAAGGAAGATTTTGACTGGTCTGCACCTCCACCGAAGAAATACAAGAAGGTCAAGGTTCCTTCCTTGGTGGCCAGCTCCTATTCTTCATTGCGCGACACCGATGAGCATGAAGACTTGGACGACACTGCAGCAGGCCCTACAACGACAAACGACCCCAACAACGCTGGCACTCCTTCATCAACTTGATATTCTTCAGGGGCGTTAGTCCTCAGTTTCGATCCTTTTTGTCATTCGATGACAAAGGGGGAGAAATTTGAGTTAGTCTTCAAGCGGGTCTATCTTATATGGGCGTTTTTTTCTTATGTTACAACTCTCGTTCTTCTGATGACTTTGCTGGATCGAGTTGTAAACTTAAACTCTATGGTGGCCTCATACTTTTGCTGTGATTTTCTGCATGCTTATTCCTCGTTAATGTTTATGCATGCATGCTGAATTACATCAGTCACCATATTTCATCATGCATTTCAAATTCTTCATATACCATGTAAAATGCGTGTATGAATTACAAGATATAGGGGGAGATCTCCATGATTCAACTCTTCAAGTCACTACAAAAAAAAGACACATCCGTGACATTTTGGGCCGAACAATTTTTTTTTCTGTCATACATATGACACTTCTATGACGATAATTGTGACAAAACCCGGTATCATCATAGATGTGGTGGGCTCCTACTTCTATGACAAAAAATCATGACAGAAAATGGGCTTTTTGTCCTGGGCGGGCCGGAGACGCAGCTGCATGACATTCTTTGGGCCGTCCATGACGAAAAAACCGTGGTAGAAGCGAGGGGGAGGAAAATTTTGGGGAGTTCCCGGTTACGGTGGGAGTTCGGGGGCCGAGCGATGCGCGTTTCTCTCGTACACGTACGCGCGTGTGTGCGAGGCGTTGGCTCTAACTGAACCCGAGCGAGGCGTTGGGCTCTAACTGAACCCGAGCGATTGCACTGCAGGCTACGCGTTACTGAACCCGAGCGATCTATCGATGGCAGTTAACAGAACCCGATCGAGCGATTCCTTCGCTACTGCTGCTAACTGAAG